>NC_142171.1:48949406-49196279 GCF_029865625.1 Vigna umbellata | reverse complement strand
TAGGTCTTAAGTGATAGTATTGAATCGATACCCTACTTATTGAAGTTTAAATATCTGTGCAGCTTTGGATTGATGAAAATAGGAAGGTTAGTGCACAAGATTTAAAATTGAGTGCAACTAGGATCCATTTTCCACGTCAATTGTGCAAGACCGGGAAAGGGAGAATTCTTTATCTTGTGCATTGTATCTTGCAATCTGTTTAGGCAAGAGAATATTAAGCTGTGTGATATATGTGTGCAGGATTGAAAATCAGACCAAAAGAATTGAATTAAAGGAGCACAAAGTTGTCCAGAAACAACAAAAGTGGAGCACGTGATTTTTGTTTACCTTTATTTTGTCCACAAAGTTTACCTTTCTTTTGTTTCAACATATTAATTCTAACTCCTTTGGCAGCCTTCTTGGATAATTGATGAAGAATTTGACATGGGTTATCGCGGGAAGAAATCTGCACCAATTGTGACTAAATCTTCAGTTGAACACTACAGGTAATATATTAATATTTTTTTCCTTAGGTAATTCTTAGTTGATTCAAAAGCTTGGTGTCATGAGTTGAAGTGCTTAGCATATGAGAGATTCCCCTTTTGTACATAAGTTTGCATATTGAATCCTTGTTTATATGTTTTGATATTTTGTTTTTTTGCATATGATATGATAATATTTTTATTTTCTACCATTTTGTTCTTTTGAGCTTAATTCATATATACTGGTTTGCAGGGTGCCAATCCAACAAAATGAATTATGAGCATAGAGGTAAATTTTTTTTTGGATTCCCTTGCCTTCTGTTTTCTGTGTTTTTTCCATCTTAATTTTGCTGCTCGCTTGGAAGTAGTTACCCTACACGTGGGAGTTTTCTGCATCATTCATGTGTTGACATTTGCTTGTATTTGGGGTTTGAGTATTTATTATTATTTTTATGTCTATTTTTATTTCATTGAGCTGGGACCTTACATTTATTCTGATTTCTATTGATGAATACTTGGCATCGGTGGTGATGCATTGGAATATCTTTTTTGGGATATCTTCATATATATTGTATTTATTACCACGTGTTTGCTAAGCTCAGTTGATTATTTAAAATGTCTTTGATATGTTCAGTAGCATTATTCTAGGCATAAGCTAGTTTTTGTATTTTTAGTTGCAAGTTTGTAAGTACCTGTAGTCATAACTTAGTTAGATGAATTTGAAATTGCTTAGTTGTTGTTTAGAGTATTATAGTAGTATTAGGTTTGATCAGATTTTATATGTTCATTCTAATTTATATTTTGTAGATTAGTTTTAAATTCAACTTTGCATAGTGAATTTTTGTTTAGTATTTGTTTGTATTGTTTTTAAGCTTTCTACATTAATTTTTACCAATTAGAACTTGTTGAGATAGTTTTTGTTATATTTCCCTTGGTTTAGTAACTCATAATTCTGCATAGGTTTTAAATAGGCATAGTTTTAGTTGATAGATTTTAGTGAATAGGTTAAAATTCGAATCTGTGATCAATTTTAGTAGTTAACTCTTTTTCTAGCTTTCATTAGTTGTGAAACTTGTAGAAATGAGGTAGTTAGTTTTTAATTGGTGTTTGTATGAGTACTTATGTTATGTGTTGTTTTTCTTGATGTCATTCAGTTTCTTATATATATATATATATATAGTCAAGATTTTATATTTTCTCCCAAATGACGCAAATATGAGTTCAGTTAAGTAATTTTGAAGTCGTGTGCATAGTTACTTTGTTATTAGATATCACTTTTGTATTTAGTTGTAGAATAAATGTATAAGTGTGATTTCCTACAGAACCAATCTCTATGCAGGTAGCTTTCTTAATTAAATTCCTTGGTATGTTTCATTGAGCTGCTGAGACTTTACATTTATTCTGATTTATACTGATGAATACTTGACATAGGTGGTGATGCATTGGAATCTCTGGTGCTGCATTCTTTTGGGATATCTTCATATATATGATATTTAATACTACGTGTTTGCTATGCTCAAATCATTATTTAAAATCTGATATTAATAAGAATTGCAGGATCTTTTTGGTCTTTGATCTATTCAGTAGCATTAGTCTAGGCATAAGCTAGTTTTTGTATTTTTAGTTTCATGTTTGTAAATACCTGTAGTCATAACATAGTTAGATGAATTTGAAATTGCTCAGTTATTGTTTAGTTGATTATAGTAGTATTAGGTTTGTTCAGATTTTATATGTTCATTCTAATTTATAGTTATTAGATTAGTTTTAAATTTCAGCTTTGCATAGTGAATTTTTGTATAGTACTTTTTTGTATTGTTTTTAAGCTTTCTACATTAATTTTTACCTATTAGAACTTGTTGAGATAGCTTCTGTTACATTTCCCTTGGTTTAGTAAGTCATAATTCTGCATAGCTTTCAAAAAGGCGTAGTTTTAGTGGATAGATTTTAGTGAATAGGTCAAAATTCGAATCTAGCATGAATTATAGTAGTTAACTTTGTTTCTAGCTTTTATTAGTTGTTTGAAACCTGTAGGAATCAGGTTAGTTAGTTTTTAAGTTGTGTTTGTAGGAGTACTTATTGTTATGTGCTGTTTTTGTTGATTTAATCCAGTTTCTTAGATTTATATAGTCAGATTGTATATTTTCACCCTTTTGAAGCAAATATGAGTTCAGTTAGTTCAGTTAACTGATTTTAAAGTTGTGTGCATAGTTACTTTGTTATTAGGTAGTGTTAAAATCATATTTTAGAACTAGTGCAGTTTTATTAGCCTAATTTTATTAGTTAGTGCTGTAATTTTTAGTAGTATAGGTATATTTTGATTTGCTAATGATTCTTAGTAACTTGTTCAGTCTTTTGTAACCTTTTAACATTCAAAACTTGTTTTGGCACTTACCTTGAGGTTTTATTATAGGGTAGTTACAATTCTTGCATTTTAACTTAAGACTGTCAAGTAAGTTAGGCTTTAGGTAGACAAATTTTTGGTTTGTGATAGAAATAGATATTGTAGTAGTTCTTAGACTGTTTGAACCATTTTGAATATGTTTAGATAGCTTTTATGTTGTATATGTGATAGATTAGTGCAATTTATAGTTTCTATGTAGTACAACTTAAGATGAACCTGTAAGCCTAACTGACTTGCTAATTGTTTCTTGTGCAGATTGCTTAAACTGGAGTGCAATCAAGATAACAAAAGAGAAAATTTCTATTGCATTTACTTCAACTTTTAAAATTGTTTACTACTACGACATTCACTTCCAATTTTTTAAATTTGTTTGCTGATTTATGTGCAGATGTCAGTTTGATTTTGGTATATTCTTGATTGCCATTTAGTTCCATCTCAATTAGAGTCTAATTGGAGTCAAGTATTTCTGAGTAGACAGCAGCAACAACACCTCAGTGTGGAGCTTGGAGCAGGCTAGAAACAACCATCCAAATAGGGAAGTTGTCTAACTTACCCTTGTTTTGAATTGTTGCTTCGGTTTTAGCTCTTAAGTGATAGTATTGAATGGATACCCTACTGATTGAAGTTTAAATATCTGTGCAGCTTTGGATTGATGAGAATAGGAAGCTTAGTGCACAAGATTGTAAATTAAGTGCAACTAGGATCCATTTTCCACGTCAATTGTGCAAGACCGGGAAAGGGAGAATTCTTTATCTTGTGCATTGTATCTTGCAATCTGTTTAGCCAAGAGAATATTAAGTTGTGTGATATATTTGTGCAGGATTGAAAATCAGACCAAAAGAATGGAATTAAAGGAGCACAAAGTTGTCCTGAAACAACAAAAGTGGAGCACGTGATTTTTGTTTACCTTTATTTTGTCCACAAAGTTTACCTTTATTTTGTTTCAACATATTAATTCTAACTCCTTTGGCAGCCTTCATGGGTAATTGCTGAAGAATTTGGCATGGGTTATCGCGAGAAGAAATCTGCACCAATTGTGACTAAATCTTCAGTTGAACAATACAGGTACTATATTAATCTTTTTTTCTTTAGGTAATTTTTAGTTGATTCAAAAACTTGATTTCATGTGTTGAAGTGCTTAGCATATGACAGATTCCCCTTTTGTACATAAGTTTGCATATTGGATCCTTGTTTATATGTTTTGATATTTTGTTTTTTTGCATATGATATGATAATTTTTTTATTTTCTAGCATTTTGTTCTTTTGAGCTTAATTCATATATATACTGGTTTGCAGGGTGCCAATCCGGCAGAATGAATTATGAGCATGGAGGTAAATTTTATTTTTAATTCCCTTGCCTTTTGTTTTCTGTGCTTTTTCCATCTTAATTTTGCTGCTTGCCTGGAAGTAGTTACCCTACATGTGGGAGTTTTCTGCAGTATTCATGTGTTGACATTTACTTGTATTTGGGGTTTGAGTATTTATTACAATTTTTATGTCTATTTTGTTGTTTATTTGGTGGAGAGTTTGATCTTGATTGAGCTGAAAGGAGAATAAGATATTTCTGCAATGAAGTTTTGTTTTTGATATATTGAATATCTACTCTATTCAGAGAGTTTCAATTCTTTAATTATATCTCTATGCTTATATTGTGCCAGTTATGGGTATCCTTGGCTCCTGAACTACTTTCACCCAATGGTCTTTATCATGTTGACAAAAAAATCGCCAGCCTGCAATGCTCATGGACTCGGACTTTATTGTGTACCTTTATACGATACCTTGGGTATGTCACCCCTTCGTTATCTTGTTTCTACACCATGTTCATGCTTATACTCAAATGCAATTAAAATTTACTTTTGTCATCTATTATTGTACAAAGAGTTGCTGCTATCAAGGAACTGTTATCTCAAAAGCTTTGATGTTGTGAGAAAAGTTGCAACATTTGTGGCCATGTAATATTTTTTTTCTATTTAATCCTTAATCGCATCCTTGACCATAATCATAATCCTTACTCTAACCCTAATCATAACTCTTACCCTAATCTTAGCTCTAAATATAAGCATACAACTTGAGACTTGCTGGTAAAACCTTAATAGAAGGTTCAATTATTTAAGATTATGTTTTTCTTAAACTTCATTCTTTTTCGTGGCTGCAGGGGTTGAATGATAGTTCATCTAAAACATCCTTGATATAAGAAAGAAACGCTCATGCCCTAGCCATAATCCCTACCGGAATTGGTGAGCTTTAATTTACCAGCTTTCAAAATTCTACAATTTAGTAAGGTGTGGTGGATAATATGTACAAAATTCTACAATTTAATGAGGTGTGGTGGATAATTAGTACCAACTGTTTTGTGCATACAATGGATTACGGCTTTGCTAATCATCATCGGGCAAAGGAGGGTTTAGGAGGTAGAGTTCGTCTTATTTTGTCTGGAGCAACACGTTTATCTGCACATGTGGGGAAGGTTACTTACGGGTTGTGACTTCTTGTAATGTCCGACAAGGATATGGTATGTTCTTTTTAAATATGAGAATCAAACTTATATCATGCTACCACTTTTCAAGAAAAATGTCATTAATTTGATTTCCATGTGATGGTGACACAAACATATGCTCTTAGTTGAAAATGATTTTTTATCAACAAATATTGGTATTTTATTTTTATCCAAGGATTACATATGTTATAATATTTTAAAGAGTGTTTGTCACAGTTCAAAATAACACTAGGTAGAGTGGAACCAGTTTTATAATTGTTCCCTTGTTGTAAAGGAAGAGTTTCTTGTCTATAATATCAATTGTGCAATTAACCATGATAATTTTACTATGTCTTTCTATTTGTTTTGTTACAAGTGATTTGTACATCTTGTGGGAGTCTTCGCAATAAATACTTTGCAACCCAACTAGGAGCGGAGAAAGTAGTTGACTTCATAAAAGGTATTCTTTGAAATTTGTAATTCCATATATTTCTCGTTCATTTTAGAAAAAATTTCGTTATCTACCGATGAGTTATTATGTTTATCTTTTTCACTATGAAATTATTCAAGTTCATTATTGCTCTAAAACTAATTGAATTTTATTGGCTTTAAGAAAGAATAAGATACTTGCTGAAATGGAAACTGTTACCCAGTGTTTGGGTCCACCAATAACTGTCAACGATCAAAATGTAACAAATGTTTGGTTGAAGATGAAAGATAAGGTACAATATTGCATTTGATTTGTTATGTCTTCAAATATAATTAGTTGTAGTAATTGTCCGCAATTGAAAATTGTTTGTCTTATCATGATTTTTCTTTATTGTGTAGCTTGGAGGCTTGAATTATGTACTACTCGATGAAGTCGTAGTTGTTTCCAACGCTACCACCCTCATTATTGGCACTGTTGTGTCCCTCGACTCCCAAGAGCTACTCCTTCAATTGTAGTTGTGACAGATAAGAAATCTTATGTTCTCCTTATGACACTATTTATTTTGAACCAAGAATTGTTTAGCATTGTTTGAGTACCATTTGGAGGCATAGGGCGTAGGGCGTAGGGCGTAGGGCGTAGGGCGTAGGGCAGGGCATAGGGCATAGGGCATAGGGCATAGGGCATAGGGCATAGGGCATAGGGCATAGGGCATAGGGCATAGGGCATAGGGCATAGGGCATAGGGCATAGGGCATAGGCATAGGGCATAGGGCATAGGGCATAGGGGGCATAGGGCATAGGGCATAGGGCATATAGGGCATAGGGCATAGGAGGGCATAGGGCATAGGGCATAGGGCATAGGGCATAGGGGGCATAGGGCATAGGGCATAGGCATAGGGCATAGGGCATAGGGCATAGGGCATAGGGCATAGGCTTAGGCTTAAAGGCTTAGGTCAAAGTATGATTAGGGATTAGGGCTTAGTATACTAAGACATAAGACTTAGGCCTTAAAGGTTAGAACTTAGTGCTCTGCCATTTGAGTTCAAATTTGTTCTCAAAGTTTGAATTGCTTCAACTAATGGTTTTGTTGTTGTGGTTGTTTTCTTTTTAACATTGCTTACTTGTTGTATTTTGTAGATTTTTTTGAAACGGAAATTTAAGTTTCCGAAAGAGGATGAGGCGCACAAATAAAATCAAAACATTATGGTAGAGATATCTTTTCATCTTTTCATTCAAGTATTCCACAGTGTGATGCATTGCTGTTTATTTACATTTCAGAACATTTATTGTTTATGTTATGCATTCATGAATGATTTATGCATTCATTTTTCATAACACCTCTCTTTGATTTTGGACTTGATTTTTATCTCTTTCTACCTCACCTATACCTTGGCCACATTACAAGCCTTGATTGCAGTCCTATTGATCTCGAGTGTATTTCTAATTCAATTGGTGCGATTAGAAGTTTTCCAAGTTTATGATAGGGTAAATTTGCATAATGTGTTGAGAGTTAAACACCTAGATGTTGAAGTCTGAGGTTATTCTTATATTGACATACTATAGAGAGAGACCGAAACACCTCATATCCTAGGACCGGTGGGTTATGCAATTTTCCACCTTCATTTTAGGGCCATTCAGGATTTGTATGATGTATGCAATTTGATGTCCTGTCTATGAATGAGATTTGTCACAATTGTTGTCTGCATACTTTGATTTTTAAATACTGTCTTCTTGCTTGCATGCATTTGGGATAATTAAGGTTGATTTTTCTTTTCCTTTCTTTTTTATCTATGGGAAAATTATGAGACTTGTAGTTTACGGGCAAAGGCTATGGATGAAGGGCGATTGTTTGAGAAGCTGAAAGGCTCCCAAAAATACAAATTTAGTATGTTCCTATCATATTTTTCTATACTATACTGCAGATAACTTGCCTTTGAATATTTTTAACCTTTGATTTCACGCAGAAATTCAAAAAGATTATATTCTGTTGACTAACAAAGAATATGCGTCAGACATTCCTAAAGATGCCTAATGCAAAGTCAGTTTGGGAGTTGTTTGCTTTTAGGTAAATGTTTTCTTTGGTTGAAATTATTATCCTAATTTTTTTGATTCTGATGTTTCTTTTATTTGTGCAGTGTTTTCACTCCTTAACATCCTAGATCGTGTTTTATGGCATGTGTGAACTCCTCATGAAAAATGAAGATGGAATTTATCCAGGTAATTTTACTTAGTTTCTTTCTTCAACAGACATAGACTGTTGTTGCAATTTTGGAGTTTATCCATGAGTTCTCTTTTGTAGTAGGAGGGCATGTGCCTTTTCCGAAGGGCATTTGTAAGCTCATTCCAATGTTTTATTGGAGGAAGTCGCTGTCTTAGTCTCTCTTGGACTGTAGCAGTCCACCAGTGCATTGCATATCCTTGAAAACTTAGGGTAGCAAGAGAGACTTTTCTTTCTTCTCCCACTTGATGGCAAGCACAAATTTGCTCTACCTTCATTTCCCAATCTGGGTAAGCCTCAACATTATCTTTTCCATGAAAATGAGGCAATACTACATTAACTTCCTTAAGGGTAGGAGGATTTTCAAATTCCCTCCTATGTCTTCTTGATGAAGAAGGTTGATGATAATATTCTCCTACTCTTAAGGCCTCTTGTTCATATTGGGACTCTCCACTATAACTTCTCTCCCTAATTCGGACTTGTTCCTTTCTCAAAAGTTTCAACTCATTTTCAACCATGGCACTATGTAGCTCTCTTTGGACTTTTTCTTGACTTATTTTTCTCTCAATCTCATTGAGTTGATTGACGAGAGTTTGGAATGAAAATTGATCTTTGGGAGGATCACTAATTCTAGGGGATTGTCTTCCAGACATTTTGATGAACTTAAAAGTTTTCTTGAAGTAAAGACTAGAATTTTTTCACTTGAGGACAATATTCCAGAAGAGAGGTGAACCGTATAGGTTGCTTAAATACGAAGTCTTGCCTTGCCAAATATATCCCTAGTTACTTACTAAAACTCTTTAAATCAAAATTACCTCTAAATTCATTAAATGTTTAAAGACACACTCAAACTCAAAGAAAACTAGACCCTAAATGCGGACTTCTAAGACTTGGCCTATGCGCTTCCAAAAATTGAAAGAAGTGAGATCTCCTAAGTGAGGCTTGGAACTTTGTATCCAAGACACACTCACTGTCTACCAATTTTATATGAACAATTAAAAGCAAAGTTTGCAAGTGATGGAAGAACACTTGTGAATTCTTCCAAGTCACTTATTTAATGGCCAATTACAAGTATTTTTGCAAGAAATAGAAATCAAACAATCAAGAGAATAGAAAGTAAAAGTGGTGTGCAGCTCTGGCTTCTCTCAAAGGAAGTGAATTTTTTCAATCTCACAGCTGCTAAGTGAAATATGCTGCTGTTGCAGCAACCAGATTTTATGCAGACCAGTGAAGAACGTGGTTCTGTGCACCAAAAATCAGCCCCAAGGTTGATCTTTCCTTGCTCCAATCCACTCCCTAAGATGCTACCAGTGTTGTGGGACGTTTTGAGATAGTTCTGCACCCAACATAGAGCTCATACAAACCACCAATAATCAATTATTAAGCCAGAAAATCAACACTGCTGCTGCCCGAAAACTGTTAAACCAGAATGCACAACTGTAGTTTTATCAAACAGCTTATGTGCAGGATTTTCAAACAACTTAAATCAATGTTTCCAATAAATGGTGGCACTCAAAATGAACTTAGGAAAGGATCTAGAGTGGATTTGAAAAGCAAGAAACAAAGATAAGTTGCAGCTATGATCAATTCGAACCCAAATTTAAACTAGGCAAAGTGTTTGACAAAATGCCTGGCAGAAGGCTGAAAAATGTGCATCAGAGTTTTCAAATTTGCTTAGTACAGGTTCAAACAGCTTTTTACAGTGCAGTTTATGGTAAGATTTGAATTGTGCACTTCTTTTAATTCAATTGAACCAAGCTTTTGCTACCAATCTAACATTGAATCTGATGTATTAATCATACCAAACTCTGAATTTTCAAAATCTGCAACTTATATCAGAAAAAGTGTTGAAAATTGGTGGTTTAGATGGTCAATTTGCACAAACGTGTTTGGACTTTCAATTTAATGGTTCGAGCAACTTTAGTTTACCAAATATGACTTGTGCAAGCTGCCAGCAGAGGCTAAATGCTAGCAAATCAAAATTTCACTAGTTCAGTTGCCTTTTAACACCAAATTTTACCAATTCACCAACCAAACTTCAGCTGAGGATTCAAACAAAACTGTAAACAACTTTTATGACTCCAGGACAGCAAATTAAACTTGAACAAGACTCTAGAAATGCATTAAGAGATGTCCAGAAGTGAGTTCTAAGCTGGACAGATTCAAAAATCAGGAAAAGACTCAATCAAAGTGTGTGCAGCTCGGTCCAACTGCTCTAGCAATGAATTCTGGATTCTGCTGACTGGTGCAACCAGTTTTTATTGTCTTAGACAATACAATGTTCATATGGTATGCACACAACGCAGTCCAAGAATTCAAACACAACCAGAAAGCAAATTTCCACACGTTGTAGTTCAGAAAATTTAAAGCAGATTCAAAAACTACATCAATTGGCAGTGCACTGTGATGGAATTCAAGATGCACTTGAGCTCTTTAATCATTGCTCATCTGATGTGCTTCTATTGAAAAACACATCCAGTTTCACAGATTTATCCAGGCACCAAAATTACTCAGGATTTTGACAAAATTCAAGCAAATCACATGACTGGACAAAACAATGCAGATTTTAAAAAAAAATTAAAAGACTCAAATCAATGAATTGATCCGATTGAAATGATGAACAATAAAGCAATTAAAAGCTGGAACAAACGAATCAACACAATGGAATCTACTGGAATTGAAAAACTTAAGGAAACAGTGCACAGATTCAAGAAAAACACGAAGGAAGTGTTTATGACAGTATGGAATGGGAAGAACACTTAGCTGGAGCGTGATGCAGAACCTAGGCTCTGAATACCACTTGATGAGTTGCTCCAGCAAGAGTGACAGGTTGAATGCAGCGGAAAATGGAAACCAGAGATGGGCAGCGGAGATGCAGAGTGAAAATCAGTTGTATAAGTGATGGTTGAAGAGTTGTTTGGGAGGTTGAAAGCTAGCTCAGGCGGCCTTCCACTGGAAGGAAGCTAGATGAAGAAGGGAAGCTCATTGGAATGACTTTTGGACAGAGTTTAAGGTGCTGAAAATGCATGAGCAGAGTAAAACTCAATATTCTTCAAAAGTGATTACAAAGGAGATCTAGGAGTGAATTTATAGAAGGAATTCAGCTCCTATTTTGGGTATCAACGGTGCTAAAAGATTCCTACAAATGTGGATCTAATGCCACGTGTGCAAGCATAAGGTGGGTGCTAAAGATCTAGAATGAGCACCATATACACGTGCTTTAAAGTGAAGATGGGCTAAGCACTCCTAGACCTTGCACTGGTGCACCTTCATGGCCTGCAATTATGCTTTCCTTGGCTAGCTTCTAGTATTTGACCTTAATTATTTGATGGGCTTGGGCCCAAGTATCATGTTTTTTGTGCAATTGTTCTATTGCAAAGGTTTGATGATTTTGTTGATGTTACTTATGTTATTACAGACATTGGGTCAAAGCAAATGCGGATTCGAACCTCTGCTCCGGATGTTTAGCAGTTTGGATTTACTCAAGCAGAAACTCGAGTTTTACAACTCCCAAGGTAGATTATTGTCTATCTATGCTAGTACTCTGACATTTTTATCATGCACTCTCATTATTTTTGTCATTTATTTTGTTTGTTTGAGATAAGCTATATACAGAGTTGTAGTTTTATCAATTGTTTGTCCTACTAATGTTTTGTTCAATGTAAAGTTGTGTTCAGTCGGAGATCAAATTTTTATTATGTTTTGTGAGGCTAACTTGGCCTAAGTCTATTGGCAAATTGAGAGAGTTTAGTGTAACTGACTTGCTAATTGTTTCTTGTGCAGATTACTTAAACTGGAGCGCAATCAAGATAACAAAAGAGAAAATTTCTATTGCATTTACTTCAACTTTTAAAATTGTTTACTACTACGACATTCACTTCCAATTTTTTAAATTTGTTTGCTGATTTATATTCTTCATTTCCATTTAGTTCCATCTCAATTAGAGTCTAATTGGATTCAAGTATTTCTGAGTAGACAACAGCAACAACACCTCAGTGTGGAGCTTGGAGCAGGCTAGAAACAACCATCCAAATAGGGAAGTTGTCTAACTTACCTTTGTTTTGAATTGTTGCTTCGGTTTTAGGTCTTAAGTGATAGTATTGAATCGATACCCTACTTATTGAAGTTTAAATATCTGTGCAGCTTTGGATTGATGAAAATAGGAAGGTTAGTGCACAAGATTTAAAATTGAGTGCAACTAGGATCCATTTTCCACGTCAATTGTGCAAGACCGGGAAAGGGAGAATTCTTTATCTTGTGCATTGTATCTTGCAATCTGTTTAGGCAAGAGAATATTAAGCTGTGTGATATATGTGTGCAGGATTGAAAATCAGACCAAAAGAATTGAATTAAAGGAGCACAAAGTTGTCCAGAAACAACAAAAGTGGAGCACGTGATTTTTGTTTACCTTTATTTTGTCCACAAAGTTTACCTTTCTTTTGTTTCAACATATTAATTCTAACTCCTTTGGCAGCCTTCTTGGATAATTGATGAAGAATTTGACATGGGTTATCGCGGGAAGAAATCTGCACCAATTGTGACTAAATCTTCAGTTGAACACTACAGGTAATATATTAATATTTTTTTCCTTAGGTAATTCTTAGTTGATTCAAAAGCTTGGTGTCATGAGTTGAAGTGCTTAGCATATGAGAGATTCCCCTTTTGTACATAAGTTTGCATATTGAATCCTTGTTTATATGTTTTGATATTTTGTTTTTTTGCATATGATATGATAATATTTTTATTTTCTACCATTTTGTTCTTTTGAGCTTAATTCATATATACTGGTTTGCAGGGTGCCAATCCAACAAAATGAATTATGAGCATAGAGGTAAATTTTTTTTTGGATTCCCTTGCCTTCTGTTTTCTGTGTTTTTTCCATCTTAATTTTGCTGCTCGCTTGGAAGTAGTTACCCTACACGTGGGAGTTTTCTGCATCATTCATGTGTTGACATTTGCTTGTATTTGGGGTTTGAGTATTTATTATTATTTTTATGTCTATTTTTATTTCATTGAGCTGGGACCTTACATTTATTCTGATTTCTATTGATGAATACTTGGCATCGGTGGTGATGCATTGGAATATCTTTTTTGGGATATCTTCATATATATTGTATTTATTACCACGTGTTTGCTAAGCTCAGTTGATTATTTAAAATGTCTTTGATATGTTCAGTAGCATTATTCTAGGCATAAGCTAGTTTTTGTATTTTTAGTTGCAAGTTTGTAAGTACCTGTAGTCATAACTTAGTTAGATGAATTGGAAATTGCTTAGTTGTTGTTTAGAGTATTATAGTAGTATTAGGTTTGATCAGATTTTATATGTTCATTCTAATTTATATTTTGTAGATTAGTTTTAAATTCAACTTTGCATAGTGAATTTTTGTTTAGTATTTGTTTGTATTGTTTTTAAGCTTTCTACATTAATTTTTACCAATTAGAACTTGTTGAGATAGTTTTTGTTATATTTCCCTTGGTTTAGTAACTCATAATTCTGCATAGCTTTTAAATAGGCATAGTTTTAGTTGATAGATTTTAGTGAATAGGTTAAAATTCGAATCTGTGATCAATTTTAGTAGTTAACTTTTTTTCTAGCTTTCATTAGTTGTGAAACTTGTAGAAATGAGGTAGTTAGTTTTTAATTGGTGTTTGTATGAGTACTTATGTTATGTGCTGTTTTTCTTGATTTCATTCAGTTTCTTATATATATATATATATATATATATGTATATATGTATATATGTATATATGTATATATGTATATATGTATATATGTATATATGTATATATGTATATATGTATATATGTATATATGTATATATGTATATATGTATATATGTATATATGTATATATATGTATATATGTATATATATGTATATTGTATATATATATATGTATATATATATCTATATAGTCAAGATTTTATATTTTCTCCCAAATGACGTAAATATGAGTTCAGTTAAGTAATTTTGAAGTCGTGTGCATAGTTACTTTGTTATTAGATATCACTTTTGTATTTAGTTGTAGAATAAATGTATAAGTGTGATTTCCTACAGAACCAATCTCTATGCAGGTAGCTTTCTTAATTAAATTCCTTAGTATGTTTCATTGAGCTGCTGAGACTTTACATTTATTCTGATTTATACTGATGAATACTTGACATAGGTGGTGATGCATTGGAATCTCTGGTGCTGCATTCTTTTGGGATATCTTCATATATGATATTTAATACTACGTGTTTGCTATGCTCAAATCATTATTTAAAATCTGATATTAATAAGAATTGCAGGATCTTTTTGGTCTTTGATCTATTCAGTAGCATTAGTCTAGGCATAAGCTAGTTTTTGTATTTTTAGTTTCATGTTTGTAAATACCTGTAGTCATAACATAGTTAGATGAATTTGAAATTGCTCAGTTATTGTTTAGTTGATTATAGTAGTATTAGGTTTGTTCAGATTTTATATGTTCATTCTAATTTATAGTTATTAGATTAGTTTTAAATTTCAGCTTTGCATAGTGAATTTTTGTATAGTACTTTTTTGTATTGTTTTTAAGCTTTCTACATTAATTTTTACCTATTAGAACTTGTTGAGATAGCTTCTGTTACATTTCCCTTGGTTTAGTAAGTCATAATTCTGCATAGCTTTCAAAAAGGCGTAGTTTTAGTGGATAGATTTTAGTGAATAGGTCAAAATTCGAATCTAGCATGAATTATAGTAGTTAACTTTGTTTCTAGCTTTTATTAGTTGTTTGAAACCTGTAGGAATCAGGTTAGTTAGTTTTTAAGTTGTGTTTGTAGGAGTACTTATTGTTATGTGCTGTTTTTGTTGATTTAATCCAGTTTGTTAGATTTATATAGTCAGATTGTATATTTTCACCCTTTTGAAGCAAATATGAGTTCAGTTAGTTCGTTAACTGATTTTAAAGTTGTGTGCATAGTTACTTTGTTATTAGGTAGTGTTAAAATCATATTTTAGAACTAGTGCAGTTTTATTAGCCTAATTTTATTAGTTAGTGCTGTAATTTTTAGTAGTATAGGTATATTTTGATTTGCTAATGATTCTTAGTAACTTGTTCAGTCTTTTGTAACCTTTTAACATTCAAAACTTGTTTTGGCACTTACCTTGAGGTTTTATTATAGGGTAGTTACAATTCTTGCATTTTAACTTAAGACTGTCAAGTAAGTTAGGCTTTAGGTAGACAAATTTTTGGTTTGTGATAGAAATAGATATTGTAGTAGTTCTTAGACTGTTTGACCATTTTGAATATGTTTAGATAGCTTTTATGTTGTATATGTGATAGATTAGTGCAATTTATAGTTTCTATGTAGTACAACTTAAGATGAACCTGTAAGCCTAACTGACTTGCTAATTGTTTCTTGTGCAGATTGCTTAAACTGGAGTGCAATCAAGATAACAAAAGAGAAAATTTCTATTGCATTTACTTCAACTTTTAAAATTGTTTACTACTACGACATTCACTTCCAATTTTTTAAATTTGTTTGCTGATTTATGTGCAGATGTCAGTTTGATTTTGGTATATTCTTGATTGCCATTTAGTTCCATCTCAATTAGAGTCTAATTGGAGTCAAGTATTTCTGAGTAGACAGCAGCAACAACACCTCAGTGTGGAGCTTGGAGCAGGCTAGAAACAACCATCCAAATAGGGAAGTTGTCTAACTTACCCTTGTTTTGAATTGTTGCTTCGGTTTTAGCTCTTAAGTGATAGTATTGAATGGATACCCTACTGATTGAAGTTTAAATATCTGTGCAGCTTTGGATTGATGAGAATAGGAAGCTTAGTGCACAAGATTGTAAATTAAGTGCAACTAGGATCCATTTTCCACGTCAATTGTGCAAGACCGGGAAAGGGAGAATTCTTTATCTTGTGCATTGTATCTTGCAATCTGTTTAGCCAAGAGAATATTAAGTTGTGTGATATATTTGTGCAGGATTGAAAATCAGACCAAAAGAATGGAATTAAAGGAGCACAAAGTTGTCCTGAAACAACAAAAGTGGAGCACGTGATTTTTGTTTACCTTTATTTTGTCCACAAAGTTTACCTTTATTTTGTTTCAACATATTAATTCTAACTCCTTTGGCAGCCTTCATGGGTAATTGCTGAAGAATTTGGCATGGGTTATCGCGAGAAGAAATCTGCACCAATTGTGACTAAATCTTCAGTTGAACAATACAGGTACTATATTAATCTTTTTTTCTTTAGGTAATTTTTAGTTGATTCAAAAACTTGATTTCATGTGTTGAAGTGCTTAGCATATGACAGATTCCCCTTTTGTACATAAGTTTGCATATTGGATCCTTGTTTATATGTTTTGATATTTTGTTTTTTTGCATATGATATGATAATTTTTTTATTTTCTAGCATTTTGTTCTTTTGAGCTTAATTCATATATATACTGGTTTGCAGGGTGCCAATCCGGCAGAATGAATTATGAGCATGGAGGTAAATTTTATTTTTAATTCCCTTGCCTTTTGTTTTCTGTGCTTTTTCCATCTTAATTTTGCTGCTTGCCTGGAAGTAGTTACCCTACATGTGGGAGTTTTCTGCAGTATTCATGTGTTGACATTTACTTGTATTTGGGGTTTGAGTATTTATTACAATTTTTATGTCTATTTTGTTGTTTATTTGGTGGAGAGTTTGATCTTGATTGAGCTGAGAGGAGAATAAGATATTTCTGCAATGAAGTTTTGTTTTTGATATATTGAATATCTACTCTATTCAGAGAGTTTCAATTCTTTAATTATATCTCTATGCTTATATTGTGCCAGTTATGGGTATCCTTGGCTCCTGAACTACTTTCACCCAATGGTCTTTATCATGTTGACAAAAAAATCGCCAGCCTGCAATGCTCATGGACTCGGACTTTATTGTGTACCTTTATACGATACCTTGGGTATGTCACCCCTTCGTTATCTTGTTTCTACACCATGTTCATGCTTATACTCAAATGCAATTAAAATTTACTTTTGTCATCTATTATTGTACAAAGAGTTGCTGCTATCAAGGAACTGTTATCTCAAAAGCTTTGATGTTGTGAGAAAAGTTGCAACATTTGTGGCCATGTAATATTTTTTTTCTATTTAATCCTTAATCGCATCCTTGACCATAATCATAATCCTTACTCTAACCCTAATCATAACTCTTACCCTAATCTTAGCTCTAAATATAAGCATACAACTTGAGACTTGCTGGTAAAACCTTAATAGAAGGTTCAATTATTTAAGATTATGTTTTTCTTAAACTTCATTCTTTTTCGTGGCTGCAGGGGTTGAATGATAGTTCATCTAAAACATCCTTGATATAAGAAAGAAACGCTCATGCCCTAGCCATAATCCCTACCGGAATTGGTGAGCTTTAATTTACCAGCTTTCAAAATTCTACAATTTAGTAAGGTGTGGTGGATAATATGTACAAAATTCTACAATTTAATGAGGTGTGGTGGATAATTAGTACCAACTGTTTTGTGCATACAATGGATTACGGCTTTGCTAATCATCATCGGGCAAAGGAGGGTTTAGGAGGTAGAGTTCGTCTTATTTTGTCTGGAGCAACACGTTTATCTGCACATGTGGGGAAGGTTACTTACGGGTTGTGACTTCTTGTAATGTCCGACAAGGATATGGTATGTTCTTTTTAAATATGAGAATCAAACTTATATCATGCTACCACTTTTCAAGAAAAATGTCATTAATTTGATTTCCATGTGATGGTGACACAAACATATGCTCTTAGTTGAAAATGATTTTTTATCAACAAATATTGGTATTTTATTTTTATCCAAGGATTACATATGTTATAATATTTTAAAGAGTGTTTGTCACAGTTCAAAATAACACTAGGTAGAATGGAACCAGTTTTATAATTGTTCCCTTGTTGTAAAGGAAGAGTTTCTTGTCTATAATATCAATTGTGCAATTAACCATGATAATTTTACTATGTCTTTCTATTTGTTTTGTTACAAGTGATTTGTACATCTTGTGGGAGTCTTCGCAATAAATACTTTGCAACCCAACTAGGAGCGGAGAAAGTAGTTGACTTCATAAAAGGTATTCTTTGAAATTTGTAATTCCATATATTTCTTGTTCATTTTAGAAAAAATTTCGTTATCTACCGATGAGTTATTATGTTTATCTTTTTCACTATGAAATTATTCAAGTTCATTATTGCTCTAAAACTAATTGAATTTTATTGGCTTTAAGAAAGAATAAGATACTTGCTGAAATGGAAACTGTTACCCAGTGTTTGGGTCCACCAATAACTGTCAACGATCAAAATGTAACAAATGTTTGGTTGAAGATGAAAGATAAGGTACAATATTGCATTTGATTTGTTATGTCTTCAAATATAATTAGTTGTAGTAATTGTCCGCAATTGAAAATTGTTTGTCTTATCATGATTTTTCTTTATTGTGTAGCTTGGAGGCTTGAATTATGTACTACTCGATGAAGTCGTAGTTGTTTCCAACGCTACCACCCTCATTATTGGCACTGTTGTGTCCCTCGACTCCCAAGAGCTACTCCTTCAATTGTAGTAGTGACAGATAAGAAATCTTATGTTCTCCTTATGACACTATTTATTTTGAACCAAGAATTGTTTAGCATTGTTGAGTACCATTTGGAGGCATAGGCGTAGGGCGTAGGGCGTAGGGCGTAGGGCGTAGGGTAGGGCGTAGGGCATAGGGCATAGGGCATAGGGCATAGGGCATAGGGCATAGGGCATAGGGCATAGGGGGCATAGGGCATAGGGCATAGGGCATAGGGCATAGGGCATAGGGCATAGGGCATAGGGCATAGGGCATAGGGCATAGGGCATAGGGCATAGGGCATAGGGCATAGGGCATAGGGCATAGGGCATAGGGCATAGGGCATAGGGCATAGGGCATAGGGCATAGGGCATAGGGCATAGGGCATAGGGCATAGGGCATAGGGCATAGGGCTTAGGGCTTAAAGGCTTAGGTCAAAGTATGATTAGGGATTAGGGCTTAGTATACTAAGACATAAGACTTAGGCCTTAAAGGTTAGAACTTAGTGCTCTGCCATTTGAGTTCAAATTTGTTCTCAAAGTTTGAATTGCTTCAACTAATGGTTTTGTTGTTGTGGTTGTTTTCTTTTTAACATTGCTTACTTGTTGTATTTTGTAGATTTTTTTGAAACGGAAATTTAAGTTTCCGAAAGAGGATGAGGCGCACAAATAAAATCAAAACATTATGGTAGAGATATCTTTTCATCTTTTCATTCAAGTATTCCACAGTGTGATGCATTGCTGTTTATTTACATTTCAGAACATTTATTGTTTATGTTATGCATTCATGAATGATTTATGCATTCATTTTTCATAACACCTCTCTTTGATTTTGGACTTGATTTTTATCTCTTTCTACCTCACCTATACCTTGGCCACATTACAAGCCTTGATTGCAGTCCTATTGATCTCGAGTGTATTTCTAATTCAATTGGTGCGATTAGAAGTTTTCCAAGTTTATGATAGGGTAAATTTGCATAATGTGTTGAGAGTTAAACACCTAGATGTTGAAGTCTGAGGTTATTCTTATATTGACATACTATAGAGAGAGACCGAAACACCTCATATCCTAGGACCGGTGGGTTATGCAATTTTCCACCTTCATTTTAGGGCCATTCAGGATTTGTATGATGTATGCAATTTGATGTCCTGTCTATGAATGAGATTTGTCACAATTGTTGTCTGCATACTTTGATTTTTAAATACTGTCTTCTTGCTTGCATGCATTTGGGATAATTAAGGTTGATTTTTCTTTTCCTTTCTTTTTTATCTATGGGAAAATTATGAGACTTGTAGTTTACGGGCAAAGGCTATGGATGAAGGGCGATTGTTTGAGAAGCTGAAAGGCTCCCAAAAATACAAATTTAGTATGTTCCTATCATATTTTTCTATACTATACTGCAGATAACTTGCCTTTGAATATTTTTAACCTTTGATTTCACGCAGAAATTCAAAAAGATTATATTCTGTTGACTAACAAAGAATATGCGTCAGACATTCCTAAAGATGCCTAATGCAAAGTCAGTTTGGGAGTTGTTTGCTTTTAGGTAAATGTTTTCTTTGGTTGAAATTATTATCCTAATTTTTTTGATTCTGATGTTTCTTTTATTTGTGCAGTGTTTTCACTCCTTAACATCCTAGATCGTGTTTTATGGCATGTGTGAACTCCTCATGAAAAATGAAGATGGAATTTATCCAGGTAATTTTACTTAGTTTCTTTCTTCAACAGACATAGACTGTTGTTGCAATTTTGGAGTTTATCCATGAGTTCTCTTTTGTAGTAGGAGGGCATGTGCCTTTTCCGAAGGGCATTTGTAAGCTCATTCCAATGTTTTATTGGAGGAAGTCGCTGTCTTAGTCTCTCTTGGACTGTAGCAGTCCACCAGTGCATTGCATATCCTTGAAAACTTAGGGTAGCAAGAGAGACTTTTCTTTCTTCTCCCACTTGATGGCAAGCACAAATTTGCTCTACCTTCATTTCCCAATCTGGGTAAGCCTCAACATTATCTTTTCCATGAAAATGAGGCAATACTACATTAACTTCCTTAAGGGTAGGAGGATTTTCAAATTCCCTCCTATGTCTTCTTGATGAAGAAGGTTGATGATAATATTCTCCTACTCTTAAGGCCTCTTGTTCATATTGGGACTCTCCACTATAACTTCTCTCCCTATTCGGACTTGTTCCTTTCTCAAAAGTTTCAACTCATTTTCAACCATGGCACTATGTAGCTCTCTTTGGACTTTTTCTTGACTTATTTTTCTCTCAATCTCATTGAGTTGATTGACGAGAGTTTGGAATGAAAATTGATCTTTGGGAGGATCACTAATTCTAGGGGATTGTCTTCCAGACATTTTGATGAACTTAAAAGTTTTCTTGAAGTAAAGACTAGAATTTTTTCACTTGAGGACAATATTCCAGGTAAGAGAGGTGAACCGTATAGGTTGCTTAAATACGAAGTCTTGCCTTGCCAAATATATCCCTAGTTACTTACTAAAACTCTTTAAATCAAAATTACCTCTAAATTCATTAAATGTTTAAAGACACACTCAAACTCAAAGAAAACTAGACCCTAAATGCGGACTTCTAAGACTTGGCCTATGCGCTTCCAAAAATTGAAAGAAGTGAGATCTCCTAAGTGAGGCTTGGAACTTTGTATCCAAGACACACTCACTGTCTACCAATTTTATATGAACAATTAAAAGCAAAGTTTGCAAGTGATGGAAGAACACTTGTGAATTCTTCCAAGTCACTTATTTAATGGCCAATTACAAGTATTTTTGCAAGAAATAGAAATCAAACAATCAAGAGAATAGAAAGTAAAAGTGGTGTGCAGCTCTGGCTTCTCTCAAAGGAAGTGAATTTGGTTGATTCACACTAATCTCACAGCTGCTAAGTGAAATATGCTGCTGTTGCAGCAACCAGATTTTATGCAGACCAGTGAAGAACGTGGTTCTGTGCACCAAAAATCAGCCCCAAGGTTGATCTTTCCTTGCTCCAATCCACTCCCTAAGATGCTACCAGTGTTGTGGGACGTTTTGAGATAGTTCTGCACCCAACATAGAGCTCATACAAACCACCAATAATCAATTATTAAGCCAGAAAATCAACACTGCTGCTGCCCGAAAACTGTTAAACCAGAATGCACAACTGTAGTTTTATCAAACAGCTTATGTGCAGGATTTTCAAACAACTTAAATCAATGTTTCCAATAAATGGTGGCACTCAAAATGAACTTAGGAAAGGATCTAGAGTGGATTTGAAAAGCAAGAAACAAAGATAAGTTGCAGCTATGATCAATTCGAACCCAAATTTAAACTAGGCAAAGTGTTTGACAAAATGCCTGGCAGAAGGCTGAAAAATGTGCATCAGAGTTTTCAAATTTGCTTAGTACAGGTTCAAACAGCTTTTTACAGTGCAGTTTATGGTAAGATTTGAATTGTGCACTTCTTTTAATTCAATTGAACCAAGCTTTTGCTACCAATCTAACATTGAATCTGATGTATTAATCATACCAAACTCTGAATTTTCAAAATCTGCAACTTATATCAGAAAAAGTGTTGAAAATTGGTGGTTTAGATGGTCAATTTGCACAAACGTGTTTGGACTTTCAATTTAATGGTTCGAGCAACTTTAGTTTACCAAATATGACTTGTGCAAGCTGCCAGCAGAGGCTAAATGCTAGCAAATCAAAATTTCACTAGTTCAGTTGCCTTTTAACACCAAATTTTACCAATTCACCAACCAAACTTCAGCTGAGGATTCAAACAAAACTGTAAACAACTTTTATGACTCCAGGACAGCAAATTAAACTTGAACAAGACTCTAGAAATGCATTAAGAGATGTCCAGAAGTGAGTTCTAAGCTGGACAGATTCAAAAATCAGGAAAAGACTCAATCAAAGTGTGTGCAGCTCGGTCCAACTGCTCTAGCAATGAATTCTGGATTCTGCTGACTGGTGCAACCAGTTTTTATTGTCTTAGACAATACAATGTTCATATGGTATGCACACAACGCAGTCCAAGAATTCAAACACAACCAGAAAGCAAATTTCCACACGTTGTAGTTCAGAAAATTTAAAGCAGATTCAAAAACTACATCAATTGGCAGTGCACTGTGATGGAATTCAAGATGCACTTGAGCTCTTTAATCATTGCTCATCTGATGTGCTTCTATTGAAAAACACATCCAGTTTCACAGATTTATCCAGGCACCAAAATTACTCAGGATTTTTGACAAAATTCAAGCAAATCACATGACTGGACAAAACAATGCAGATTTTAAAAAAAAATTAAAAGACTCAAATCAATGAATTGATCCGATTGAAATGATGAACAATAAAGCAATTAAAAGCTGGAACAAACGAATCAACACAATGGAATCTACTGGAATTGAAAAACTTAAGGAAACAGTGCACAGATTCAAGAAAAACACGAAGGAAGTGTTTATGACAGTATGGAATGGGAAGAACACTTAGCTGGAGCGTGATGCAGAACCTAGGCTCTGAATACCACTTGATGAGTTGCTCCAGCAAGAGTGACAGGTTGAATGCAGCGGAAAATGGAAACCAGAGATGGGCAGCGGAGATGCAGAGTGAAAATCAGTTGTATAAGTGATGGTTGAAGAGTTGTTTGGGAGGTTGAAAGCTAGCTCAGGCGGCCTTCCACTGGAAGGAAGCTAGATGAAGAAGGGAAGCTCATTGGAATGACTTTTGGACAGAGTTTAAGGTGCTGAAAATGCATGAGCAGAGTAAAACTCAATATTCTTCAAAAGTGATTACAAAGGAGATCTAGGAGTGAATTTATAGAAGGAATTCAGCTCCTATTTTGGGTATCAACGGTGCTAAAAGATTCCTACAAATGTGGATCTAATGCCACGTGTGCAAGCATAAGGTGGGTGCTAAAGATCTAGAATGAGCACCATATACACGTGCTTTAAAGTGAAGATGGGCTAAGCACTCCTAGACCTTGCACTGGTGCACCTTCATGGCCTGCAATTATGCTTTCCTTGGCTAGCTTCTAGTATTTGACCTTAATTATTTGATGGGCTTGGGCCCAAGTATCATGTTTTTTGTGCAATTGTTCTATTGCAAAGGTTTGATGATTTTGTTGATGTTACTTATGTTATTACAGACATTGGGTCAAAGCAAATGCGGATTCGAACCTCTGCTCCGGATGTTTAGCAGTTTGGATTTACTCAAGCAGAAACTCGAGTTTTACAACTCCCAAGGTAGATTATTGTCTATCTATGCTAGTACTCTGACATTTTTATCATGCACTCTCATTATTTTTGTCATTTATTTTGTTTGTTTGAGATAAGCTATATACAGAGTTGTAGTTTTATCAATTGTTTGTCCTACTAATGTTTTGTTCAATGTAAAGTTGTGTTCAGTCGGAGATCAAATTTTTATTATGTTTTGTGAGGCTAACTTGGCCTAAGTCTATTGGCAAATTGAGAGAGTTTAGTGTAACTGACTTGCTAATTGTTTCTTGTGCAGATTACTTAAACTGGAGCGCAATCAAGATAACAAAAGAGAAAATTTCTATTGCATTTACTTCAACTTTTAAAATTGTTTACTACTACGACATTCACTTCCAATTTTTTAAATTTGTTTGCTGATTTATATTCTTCATTTCCATTTAGTTCCATCTCAATTAGAGTCTAATTGGATTCAAGTATTTCTGAGTAGACAACAGCAACAACACCTCAGTGTGGAGCTTGGAGCAGGCTAGAAACAACCATCCAAATAGGGAAGTTGTCTAACTTACCTTTGTTTTGAATTGTTGCTTCGGTTTTAGGTCTTAAGTGATAGTATTGAATCGATACCCTACTTATTGAAGTTTAAATATCTGTGCAGCTTTGGATTGATGAAAATAGGAAGGTTAGTGCACAAGATTTAAAATTGAGTGCAACTAGGATCCATTTTCCACGTCAATTGTGCAAGACCGGGAAAGGGAGAATTCTTTATCTTGTGCATTGTATCTTGCAATCTGTTTAGGCAAGAGAATATTAAGCTGTGTGATATATGTGTGCAGGATTGAAAATCAGACCAAAAGAATTGAATTAAAGGAGCACAAAGTTGTCCAGAAACAACAAAAGTGGAGCACGTGATTTTTGTTTACCTTTATTTTGTCCACAAAGTTTACCTTTCTTTTGTTTCAACATATTAATTCTAACTCCTTTGGCAGCCTTCTTGGATAATTGATGAAGAATTTGACATGGGTTATCGCGGGAAGAAATCTGCACCAATTGTGACTAAATCTTCAGTTGAACACTACAGGTAATATATTAATATTTTTTTCCTTAGGTAATTCTTAGTTGATTCAAAAGCTTGGTGTCATGAGTTGAAGTGCTTAGCATATGAGAGATTCCCCTTTTGTACATAAGTTTGCATATTGAATCCTTGTTTATATGTTTTGATATTTTGTTTTTTTGCATATGATATGATAATATTTTTATTTTCTACCATTTTGTTCTTTTGAGCTTAATTCATATATATGGTTTGCAGGGTGCCAATCCAACAAAATGAATTATGAGCATAGAGGTAAATTTTTTTTTATTCCCTTGCCTTCTGTTTTCTGTGTTTTTTCCATCTTAATTTTGCTGCTCGCTTGGAAGTAGTTACCCTACACGTGGGAGTTTTCTGCATCATTCATGTGTTGACATTTGCTTGTATTTGGGGTTTGAGTATTTATTATTATTTTTATGTCTATTTTTATTTCATTGAGCTGGGACCTTACATTTATTCTGATTTCTATTGATGAATACTTGGCATCGGTGGTGATGCATTGGAATATCTTTTTTGGGATATCTTCATATATATTGTATTTATTACCACGTGTTTGCTAAGCTCAGTTGATTATTTAAAATGTCTTTGATATGTTCAGTAGCATTATTCTAGGCATAAGCTAGTTTTTGTATTTTTAGTTGCAAGTTTGTAAGTACCTGTAGTCATAACTTAGTTAGATGAATTGGAAATTGCTTAGTTGTTGTTTAGAGTATTATAGTAGTATTAGGTTTGATCAGATTTTATATGTTCATTCTAATTTATATTTTGTAGATTAGTTTTAAATTCAACTTTGCATAGTGAATTTTTGTTTAGTATTTGTTTGTATTGTTTTTAAGCTTTCTACATTAATTTTTACCAATTAGAACTTGTTGAGATAGTTTTTGTTATATTTCCCTTGGTTTAGTAACTCATAATTCTGCATAGCTTTTAAATAGGCATAGTTTTAGTTGATAGATTTTAGTGAATAGGTTAAAATTCGAATCTGTGATCAATTTTAGTAGTTAACTTTTTTTCTAGCTTTCATTAGTTGTGAAACTTGTAGAAATGAGGTAGTTAGTTTTTAATTGGTGTTTGTATGAGTACTTATGTTATGTGCTGTTTTTCTTGATTTCATTCAGTTTCTTATATATATATATATATATATATGTATATATGTATATATGTATATATGTATATATGTATATATGTATATATGTATATATGTATATATGTATATATGTATATATGTATATATGTATATATGTATATATGTATATATGTATATATGTATATATGTATATATATGTATATATGTATATATATATATGTATATATATATATATATAGTCAAGATTTTATATTTTCTCCCAAATGACGTAAATATGAGTTCAGTTAAGTAATTTTGAAGTCGTGTGCATAGTTACTTTGTTATTAGATATCACTTTTGTATTTAGTTGTAGAATAAATGTATAAGTGTGATTTCCTACAGAACCAATCTCTATGCAGGTAGCTTTCTTAATTAAATTCCTTAGTATGTTTCATTGAGCTGCTGAGACTTTACATTTATTCTGATTTATACTGATGAATACTTGACATAGGTGGTGATGCATTGGAATCTCTGGTGCTGCATTCTTTTGGGATATCTTCATATATATGATATTTAATACTACGTGTTTGCTATGCTCAAATCATTATTTAAAATCTGATATTAATAAGAATTGCAGGATCTTTTTGGTCTTTGATCTATTCAGTAGCATTAGTCTAGGCATAAGCTAGTTTTTGTATTTTTAGTTTCATGTTTGTAAATACCTGTAGTCATAACATAGTTAGATGAATTTGAAATTGCTCAGTTATTGTTTAGTTGATTATAGTAGTATTAGGTTTGTTCAGATTTTATATGTTCATTCTAATTTATAGTTATTAGATTAGTTTTAAATTTCAGCTTTGCATAGTGAATTTTTGTATAGTACTTTTTTGTATTGTTTTTAAGCTTTCTACATTAATTTTTACCTATTAGAACTTGTTGAGATAGCTTCTGTTACATTTCCCTTGGTTTAGTAAGTCATAATTCTGCATAGCTTTCAAAAAGGCGTAGTTTTAGTGGATAGATTTTAGTGAATAGGTCAAAATTCGAATCTAGCATGAATTATAGTAGTTAACTTTGTTTCTAGCTTTTATTAGTTGTTTGAAACCTGTAGGAATCAGGTTAGTTAGTTTTTAAGTTGTGTTTGTAGGAGTACTTATTGTTATGTGCTGTTTTTGTTGATTTAATCCAGTTTGTTAGATTTATATAGTCAGATTGTATATTTTCACCCTTTTGAAGCAAATATGAGTTCAGTTAGTTCGTTAACTGATTTTAAAGTTGTGTGCATAGTTACTTTGTTATTAGGTAGTGTTAAAATCATATTTTAGAACTAGTGCAGTTTTATTAGCCTAATTTTATTAGTTAGTGCTGTAATTTTTAGTAGTATAGGTATATTTTGATTTGCTAATGATTCTTAGTAACTTGTTCAGTCTTTTGTAACCTTTTAACATTCAAAACTTGTTTTGGCACTTACCTTGAGGTTTTATTATAGGGTAGTTACAATTCTTGCATTTTAACTTAAGACTGTCAAGTAAGTTAGGCTTTAGGTAGACAAATTTTTGGTTTGTGATAGAAATAGATATTGTAGTAGTTCTTAGACTGTTTGAACCATTTTGAATATGTTTAGATAGCTTTTATGTTGTATATGTGATAGATTAGTGCAATTTATAGTTTCTATGTAGTACAACTTAAGATGAACCTGTAAGCCTAACTGACTTGCTAATTGTTTCTTGTGCAGATTGCTTAAACTGGAGTGCAATCAAGATAACAAAAGAGAAAATTTCTATTGCATTTACTTCAACTTTTAAAATTGTTTACTACTACGACATTCACTTCCAATTTTTTAAATTTGTTTGCTGATTTATGTGCAGATGTCAGTTTGATTTTGGTATATTCTTGATTGCCATTTAGTTCCATCTCAATTAGAGTCTAATTGGAGTCAAGTATTTCTGAGTAGACAGCAGCAACAACACCTCAGTGTGGAGCTTGGAGCAGGCTAGAAACAACCATCCAAATAGGGAAGTTGTCTAACTTACCCTTGTTTTGAATTGTTGCTTCGGTTTTAGCTCTTAAGTGATAGTATTGAATGGATACCCTACTGATTGAAGTTTAAATATCTGTGCAGCTTTGGATTGATGAGAATAGGAAGCTTAGTGCACAAGATTGTAAATTAAGTGCAACTAGGATCCATTTTCCACGTCAATTGTGCAAGACCGGGAAAGGGAGAATTCTTTATCTTGTGCATTGTATCTTGCAATCTGTTTAGCCAAGAGAATATTAAGTTGTGTGATATATTTGTGCAGGATTGAAAATCAGACCAAAAGAATGGAATTAAAGGAGCACAAAGTTGTCCTGAAACAACAAAAGTGGAGCACGTGATTTTTGTTTACCTTTATTTTGTCCACAAAGTTTACCTTTATTTTGTTTCAACATATTAATTCTAACTCCTTTGGCAGCCTTCATGGGTAATTGCTGAAGAATTTGGCATGGGTTATCGCGAGAAGAAATCTGCACCAATTGTGACTAAATCTTCAGTTGAACAATACAGGTACTATATTAATCTTTTTTTCTTTAGGTAATTTTTAGTTGATTCAAAAACTTGATTTCATGTGTTGAAGTGCTTAGCATATGACAGATTCCCCTTTTGTACATAAGTTTGCATATTGGATCCTTGTTTATATGTTTTGATATTTTGTTTTTTTGCATATGATATGATAATTTTTTTATTTTCTAGCATTTTGTTCTTTTGAGCTTAATTCATATATATACTGGTTTGCAGGGTGCCAATCCGGCAGAATGAATTATGAGCATGGAGGTAAATTTTATTTTTAATTCCCTTGCCTTTTGTTTTCTGTGCTTTTTCCATCTTAATTTTGCTGCTTGCCTGGAAGTAGTTACCCTACATGTGGGAGTTTTCTGCAGTATTCATGTGTTGACATTTACTTGTATTTGGGGTTTGAGTATTTATTACAATTTTTATGTCTATTTTGTTGTTTATTTGGTGGAGAGTTTGATCTTGATTGAGCTGAGGAGAATAAGATATTTCTGCAATGAAGTTTTGTTTTTGATATATTGAATATCTACTCTATTCAGAGAGTTTCAATTCTTTAATTATATCTCTATGCTTATATTGTGCCAGTTATGGGTATCCTTGGCTCCTGAACTACTTTCACCCAATGGTCTTTATCATGTTGACAAAAAAATCGCCAGCCTGCAATGCTCATGGACTCGGACTTTATTGTGTACCTTTATACGATACCTTGGGTATGTCACCCCTTCGTTATCTTGTTTCTACACCATGTTCATGCTTATACTCAAATGCAATTAAAATTTACTTTTGTCATCTATTATTGTACAAAGAGTTGCTGCTATCAAGGAACTGTTATCTCAAAAGCTTTGATGTTGTGAGAAAAGTTGCAACATTTGTGGCCATGTAATATTTTTTTTCTATTTAATCCTTAATCGCATCCTTGACCATAATCATAATCCTTACTCTAACCCTAATCATAACTCTTACCCTAATCTTAGCTCTAAATATAAGCATACAACTTGAGACTTGCTGGTAAAACCTTAATAGAAGGTTCAATTATTTAAGATTATGTTTTTCTTAAACTTCATTCTTTTTCGTGGCTGCAGGGGTTGAATGATAGTTCATCTAAAACATCCTTGATATAAGAAAGAAACGCTCATGCCCTAGCCATAATCCCTACCGGAATTGGTGAGCTTTAATTTACCAGCTTTCAAAATTCTACAATTTAGTAAGGTGTGGTGGATAATATGTACAAAATTCTACAATTTAATGAGGTGTGGTGGATAATTAGTACCAACTGTTTTGTGCATACAATGGATTACGGCTTTGCTAATCATCATCGGGCAAAGGAGGGTTTAGGAGGTAGAGTTCGTCTTATTTTGTCTGGAGCAACACGTTTATCTGCACATGTGGGGAAGGTTACTTACGGGTTGTGACTTCTTGTAATGTCCGACAAGGATATGGTATGTTCTTTTTAAATATGAGAATCAAACTTATATCATGCTACCACTTTTCAAGAAAAATGTCATTAATTTGATTTCCATGTGATGGTGACACAAACATATGCTCTTAGTTGAAAATGATTTTTTATCAACAAATATTGGTATTTTATTTTTATCCAAGGATTACATATGTTATAATATTTTAAAGAGTGTTTGTCACAGTTCAAAATAACACTAGGTAGAATGGAACCAGTTTTAATTGTTCCCTTGTTGTAAAGGAAGAGTTTCTTGTCTATAATATCAATTGTGCAATTAACCATGATAATTTTACTATGTCTTTCTATTTGTTTTGTTACAAGTGATTTGTACATCTTGTGGGAGTCTTCGCAATAAATACTTTGCAACCCAACTAGGAGCGGAGAAAGTAGTTGACTTCATAAAAGGTATTCTTTGAAATTTGTAATTCCATATATTTCTTGTTCATTTTAGAAAAAATTTCGTTATCTACCGATGAGTTATTATGTTTATCTTTTTCACTATGAAATTATTCAAGTTCATTATTGCTCTAAAACTAATTGAATTTTATTGGCTTTAAGAAAGAATAAGATACTTGCTGAAATGGAAACTGTTACCCAGTGTTTGGGTCCACCAATAACTGTCAACGATCAAAATGTAACAAATGTTTGGTTGAAGATGAAAGATAAGGTACAATATTGCATTTGATTTGTTATGTCTTCAAATATAATTAGTTGTAGTAATTGTCCGCAATTGAAAATTGTTTGTCTTATCATGATTTTTCTTATATTGTTAGCTTGGAGGCTTGAATTATGTACTACTCGATGAAGTCGTAGTTTTTTCCCAACGCTACCACCCTCATTATTGGAACTGTTTGTCCCTCGACTCCCAAGAGCTACTCCTTCAATTGTAGCAGTGACAGATAAGAAATCTTATGTTCTCCTATGACACTATTTATTTTGAACCAAGAATTGTTTAGCATTGTTTGAGTACCATTTGGAGGCATAGGGCGTAGGGCGTAGGCGTAGAGGCGTAGGGCGTAGGGCGTAGGGCGTAGGGCGTAGGGCATAGGGCATAGGGCATAGGGCATAGGGCATAGGGCATAGGGCATAGGGCATAGGGCATAGGCATAGGGCATAGGGCATAGGGCATAGGGCATAGGGCATAGGGCATAGGGCATGGGCATAGGGCATAGGGCATAGGGCATAGGGCATAGGGCATAGGGCATAGGGCATAGGGCATAGGGCATAGGGCATAGGGCATAGGGCATAGGGCATAGGGCATAGGGCTTAGGGCTTAAAGGCTTAGGTCAAAGTATGATTAGGGATTAGGGCTTAGTATACTAAGACATAAGACTTAGGCCTTAAAGGTTAGAACTTAGTGCTCTGCCATTTGAGTTCAAATTTGTTCTCAAAGTTTGAATTGCTTCAACTAATGGTTTTTGTTGTTTGGTTGTTTTCTTTTTAACATTGCTTACTTGTTGTATTTTGTAGATTTTTTTGAAACGGAATTTAAGTTTCCGAAAGAGGATGAGGCGCACAAATAAAATCAAAACATTATGGTAGAGATATCTTTTCACTTTTCATTCAAGTATTCCACAGTGTGATGCATTGCTGTTTATTTACATTTCAAACATTTATTGTTTATGTTATGCATTCATGAATGATTTATGCATTCATTTTTCATAACACCTCTCTTTGATTTTGGACTTGATTTTATCTCTTTCTACCTCACCTATACCTTGGCCACATTACAAGCCTTGATTGGAGTCCTATTGATCTCGAGTGTATTTCTAATTCAATTGGTGCGATTAGAAGTTTTTCCAAGTTTATGATAGGGTAAATTTGCATAATGTGTTGAGAGTTAAACACCTAGATGTTGAAGTCTGAGGTTATTCTTATATTGACATACTATAGAGAGAGACCGAAACACCTCATATCCTGGGACCGGTGGGTTTGCAATTTTCCACCTTCATTTTAGGGCCATTCAGGATTTGTATGATGTATGCAATTTGATGTCCTGTCTATGAATGAGATTTGTCACAATTGTTGTCTGCATACTTTGATTTTTAAATACTGTCTTCTTGCTTGCATGCATTTGGGATAATTAAGGTTGATTTTTCTTTCCTTTCTTTTTTTATCTATGGGAAAATTATGAGACTTGTAGTTTACGGGCAAAGGCTATGGATGAAGGGCGATTGTTTGAGAAGCTGAAAGGCTCCCAAAAAATACAAATTTAGTATGTTCCTATCATATTTTTCTATACTATACTGCAGATAACTTGCCTTTGAATATTTTTAACCTTTGATTTCACGCAGAAATTCAAAAAGATTATATTCTGTTGACTAACAAAGAATATGCGTCAGACATTCCTAAAGATGCCTAATGCAAAGTCAGTTTGGAGTTGTTTGCTTTTAGGTAAATGTTTTCTTTGTTGAAATTATTATCCTAATTTTTTTGATTCTGATGTTTCTTTATTTGTGCAGTGTTTTCACTCCTTAACATCCTAGATCGTGTTTTATGGCATGTGTGAACTCCTCATGAAAAATGAAGATGGAATTTATCCAGGTAATTTTACTTAGTTTCTTTCTTCAACAGACATAGACTGTTGTTGCAATTTTGGAGTTTATCCATGAGTTCTCTTTTGTAGTAGGAGGGCATGTGCCTTTTCCGAAGGGCATTTGTAAGCTCATTCCAATGTTTTATTGGAGGAAGTCGCTGTCTTAGTCTCTCTTGGACTGTAGCAGTCCACCAGTGCATTGCATATCCTTGAAAACTTAGGGTAGCAGAGAGACTTTCTTTCTTCTCCCACTTGATGGCAAGCACAAATTTGCTCTACCTTCATTTCCCATCTGGGTAAGCCTCAACATTATCTTTTCCATGAAAATGAGGCAATACTACATTAACTTCCTTAAGGGTAGGAGGATTTTCAAATTCCCTCCTATGTCTTCTTGATGAAGAAGGTTGATGATAATATTCTCCTACTCTTAAGGCCTCTTGTTCATATTGGGACTCTCCACTATAACTTCTCTCCCTAATTCGGACTTGTTCCTTTCTCAAAGTTTCAACTCATTTTCAACCATGGCACTATGTAGCTCTCTTTGGACTTTTTCTTGACTTATTTTTCTCTCAATCTCATTGAGTTGATTGACGAGAGTTGGAATGAAAATTGATCTTTGGGAGGATCACTAATTCTAGGGGATTGTCTTCCAGACATTTTGATGAACTTAAGATTAAAAAGTTTTCTTGAAGTAAAGACTAGAATTTTTTCACTTGAGGACAATATTCCACGAAGAGAGGTGAACCGTATAGGTTGCTTAAATACGAAGTCTTGCCTTGCCAAATATATCCCTAGTTACTTACTAAAACTCTTTAAATCAAAATTACCTCTAAATTCATTAAATGTTTAAAGACACACTCAAACTCAAAGAAAACTAGACCCTAAATGCGGACTTCTAAGACTTGGCCTATGCGCTTCCAAAAATTGAAAGAAGTGAGATCTCCTAAGTGAGGCTTGGAACTTTGTATCCAAGACACACTCACTGTCTACCAATTTTATATGAACAATTAAAAGCAAAGTTTGCAAGTGATGGAAGAACACTTGTGAATTCTTCCAAGTCACTTATTTAATGGCCAATTACAAGTATTTTTGCAAGAAATAGAAATCAAACAATCAAGAGAATAGAAAGTAAAAGTGGTGTGCAGCTCTGGCTTCTCTCAAAGGAAGTGAATTTGGTTGATTCACACTAATCTCACAGCTGCTAAGTGAAATATGCTGCTGTTGCAGCAACCAGATTTTATGCAGACCAGTGAAGAACGTGGTTCTGTGCACCAAAAATCAGCCCCAAGGTTGATCTTTCCTTGCTCCAATCCACTCCCTAAGATGCTACCAGTGTTGTGGGACGTTTTGAGATAGTTCTGCACCCAACATAGAGCTCATACAAACCACCAATAATCAATTATTAAGCCAGAAAATCAACACTGCTGCTGCCCGAAAACTGTTAAACCAGAATGCACAACTGTAGTTTTATCAAACAGCTTATGTGCAGGATTTTCAAACAACTTAAATCAATGTTTCCAATAAATGGTGGCACTCAAAATGAACTTAGGAAAGGATCTAGAGTGGATTTGAAAAGCAAGAAACAAAGATAAGTTGCAGCTATGATCAATTCGAACCCAAATTTAAACTAGGCAAAGTGTTTGACAAAATGCCTGGCAGAAGGCTGAAAAATGTGCATCAGAGTTTTCAAATTTGCTTAGTACAGGTTCAAACAGCTTTTTACAGTGCAGTTTATGGTAAGATTTGAATTGTGCACTTCTTTTAATTCAATTGAACCAAGCTTTTGCTACCAATCTAACATTGAATCTGATGTATTAATCATACCAAACTCTGAATTTTCAAAATCTGCAACTTATATCAGAAAAAGTGTTGAAAATTGGTGGTTTAGATGGTCAATTTGCACAAACGTGTTTGGACTTTCAATTTAATGGTTCGAGCAACTTTAGTTTACCAAATATGACTTGTGCAAGCTGCCAGCAGAGGCTAAATGCTAGCAAATCAAAATTTCACTAGTTCAGTTGCCTTTTAACACCAAATTTTACCAATTCACCAACCAAACTTCAGCTGAGGATTCAAACAAAACTGTAAACAACTTTTATGACTCCAGGACAGCAAATTAAACTTGAACAAGACTCTAGAAATGCATTAAGAGATGTCCAGAAGTGAGTTCTAAGCTGGACAGATTCAAAAATCAGGAAAAGACTCAATCAAAGTGTGTGCAGCTCGGTCCAACTGCTCTAGCAATGAATTCTGGATTCTGCTGACTGGTGCAACCAGTTTTTATTGTCTTAGACAATACAATGTTCATATGGTATGCACACAACGCAGTCCAAGAATTCAAACACAACCAGAAAGCAAATTTCCACACGTTGTAGTTCAGAAAATTTAAAGCAGATTCAAAAACTACATCAATTGGCAGTGCACTGTGATGGAATTCAAGATGCACTTGAGCTCTTTAATCATTGCTCATCTGATGTGCTTCTATTGAAAAACACATCCAGTTTCACAGATTTATCCAGGCACCAAAATTACTCAGGATTTTTGACAAAATTCAAGCAAATCACATGACTGGACAAAACAATGCAGATTTTAAAAAAAAATTAAAAGACTCAAATCAATGAATTGATCCGATTGAAATGATGAACAATAAAGCAATTAAAAGCTGGAACAAACGAATCAACACAATGGAATCTACTGGAATTGAAAAACTTAAGGAAACAGTGCACAGATTCAAGAAAAACACGAAGGAAGTGTTTATGACAGTATGGAATGGGAAGAACACTTAGCTGGAGCGTGATGCAGAACCTAGGCTCTGAATACCACTTGATGAGTTGCTCCAGCAAGAGTGACAGGTTGAATGCAGCGGAAAATGGAAACCAGAGATGGGCAGCGGAGATGCAGAGTGAAAATCAGTTGTATAAGTGATGGTTGAAGAGTTGTTTGGGAGGTTGAAAGCTAGCTCAGGCGGCCTTCCACTGGAAGGAAGCTAGATGAAGAAGGGAAGCTCATTGGAATGACTTTTGGACAGAGTTTAAGGTGCTGAAAATGCATGAGCAGAGTAAAACTCAATATTCTTCAAAAGTGATTACAAAGGAGATCTAGGAGTGAATTTATAGAAGGAATTCAGCTCCTATTTTGGGTATCAACGGTGCTAAAAGATTCCTACAAATGTGGATCTAATGCCACGTGTGCAAGCATAAGGTGGGTGCTAAAGATCTAGAATGAGCACCATATACACGTGCTTTAAAGTGAAGATGGGCTAAGCACTCCTAGACCTTGCACTGGTGCACCTTCATGGCCTGCAATTATGCTTTCCTTGGCTAGCTTCTAGTAGTTTGACCTTAATTATTTGATGGGCTTGGGCCCAAGTATCATGTTTTTTGTGCAATTGTTCTATTGCAAAGGTTTGATGATTTTGTTGATGTTACTTATGTTATTACAGACATTGGGTCAAAGCAAATGCGGATTCGAACCTCTGCTCCGGATGTTTAGCAGTTTGGATTTACTCAAGCAGAAACTCGAGTTTTACAACTCCCAAGGTAGATTATTGTCTATCTATGCTAGTACTCTGACATTTTTATCATGCACTCTCATTATTTTTGTCATTTATTTTGTTTGTTTGAGATAAGCTATATACAGAGTTGTAGTTTTATCAATTGTTTGTCCTACTAATGTTTTGTTCAATGTAAAGTTGTGTTCAGTCGGAGATCAAATTTTTATTATGTTTTGTGAGGCTAACTTGGCCTAAGTCTATTGGCAAATTGAGAGAGTTTAGTGTAACTGACTTGCTAATTGTTTCTTGTGCAGATTACTTAAACTGGAGCGCAATCAAGATAACAAAAGAGAAAATTTCTATTGCATTTACTTCAACTTTTAAAATTGTTTACTACTACGACATTCACTTCCAATTTTTTAAATTTGTTTGCTGATTTATATTCTTCATTTCCATTTAGTTCCATCTCAATTAGAGTCTAATTGGATTCAAGTATTTCTGAGTAGACAACAGCAACAACACCTCAGTGTGGAGCTTGGAGCAGGCTAGAAACAACCATCCAAATAGGGAAGTTGTCTAACTTACCTTTGTTTTGAATTGTTGCTTCGGTTTTAGGTCTTAAGTGATAGTATTGAATCGATACCCTACTTATTGAAGTTTAAATATCTGTGCAGCTTTGGATTGATGAAAATAGGAAGGTTAGTGCACAAGATTTAAAATTGAGTGCAACTAGGATCCATTTTCCACGTCAATTGTGCAAGACCGGGAAAGGGAGAATTCTTTATCTTGTGCATTGTATCTTGCAATCTGTTTAGGCAAGAGAATATTAAGCTGTGTGATATATGTGTGCAGGATTGAAAATCAGACCAAAAGAATTGAATTAAAGGAGCACAAAGGTGTCCAGAAACAACAAAAGTGGAGCACGTGATTTTTGTTTACCTTTATTTTGTCCACAAAGTTTACCTTTCTTTTGTTTCAACATATTAATTCTAACTCCTTTGGCAGCCTTCATGGGTAATTGCTGAAGAATTTGGCATGGGTTATCGCGAGAAGAAATCTGCACCAATTGTGACTAAATCTTCAGTTGAACAATACAGGTACTATATTAATCTTTTTTTCTTTAGGTAATTTTTAGTTGATTCAAAAACTTGATTTCATGTGTTGAAGTGCTTAGCATATGACAGATTCCCCTTTTGTACATAAGTTTGCATATTGGATCCTTGTTTATATGTTTTGATATTTTGTTTTTTTGCATATGATATGATAATTTTTTTATTTTCTAGCATTTTGTTCTTTGAGCTTAATTCATATATATACTGGTTTGCAGGGTGCCAATCCGGCAGAATGAATTATGAGCATGGAGGTAAATTTTATTTTTAATTCCCTTGCCTTTTGTTTTCTGTGCTTTTTCCATCTTAATTTTGCTGCTTGCCTGGAAGTAGTTACCCTACATGTGGGAGTTTTCTGCAGTATTCATGTGTTGACATTTACTTGTATTTGGGGTTTGAGTATTTATTATTATTTTTATGTCTATTTTTATTTCATTGAGCTGGGACCTTACATTTATTCTGATTTCTATTGATGAATACTTGGCATCGGTGGTGATGCATTGGAATATCTTTTTTGGGATATCTTCATATATATTGTATTTATTACCACGTGTTTGCTAAGCTCAGTTGATTATTTAAAATGTCTTTGATATGTTCAGTAGCATTATTCTAGGCATAAGCTAGTTTTTGTATTTTTAGTTGCAAGTTTGTAAGTACCTGTAGTCATAACTTAGTTAGATGAATTGGAAATTGCTTAGTTGTTGTTTAGAGTATTATAGTAGTATTAGGTTTGATCAGATTTTATATGTTCATTCTAATTTATATTTTGTAGATTAGTTTTAAATTCAACTTTGCATAGTGAATTTTTGTTTAGTATTTGTTTGTATTGTTTTTAAGCTTTCTACATTAATTTTTACCAATTAGAACTTGTTGAGATAGTTTTTGTTATATTTCCCTTGGTTTAGTAACTCATAATTCTGCATAGCTTTTAAATAGGCATAGTTTTAGTTGATAGATTTTAGTGAATAGGTTAAAATTCGAATCTGTGATCAATTTTAGTAGTTAACTTTTTTCTAGCTTTCATTAGTTGTGAAACTTGTAGAAATGAGGTAGTTAGTTTTTAATTGGTGTTTGTATGAGTACTTATGTTATGTGCTGTTTTTCTTGATTTCATTCAGTTTCTTATATATATATATATATATATGTATATATGTATATATGTATATATGTATATATGTATATATGTATATATGTATATATGTATATATGTATATATGTATATATGTATATATGTATATATGTATATATGTATATATGTATATATGTATATATGTATATATGTATATATATGTATATATGTATATATATATATATGTATATATATATATATATAGTCAAGATTTTATATTTTCTCCCAAATGACGTAAATATGAGTTCAGTTAAGTAATTTTGAAGTCGTGTGCATAGTTACTTTGTTATTAGATATCACTTTTGTATTTAGTTGTAGAATAAATGTATAAGTGTGATTTCCTACAGAACCAATCTCTATGCAGGTAGCTTTCTTAATTAAATTCCTTAGTATGTTTCATTGAGCTGCTGAGACTTTACATTTATTCTGATTTATACTGATGAATACTTGACATAGGTGGTGATGCATTGGAATCTCTGGTGCTGCATTCTTTTGGGATATCTTCATATATATGATATTTAATACTACGTGTTTGCTATGCTCAAATCATTATTTAAAATCTGATATTAATAAGAATTGCAGGATCTTTTTGGTCTTTGATCTATTCAGTAGCATTAGTCTAGGCATAAGCTAGTTTTTGTATTTTTAGTTTCATGTTTGTAAATACCTGTAGTCATAACATAGTTAGATGAATTTGAAATTGCTCAGTTATTGTTTAGTTGATTATAGTAGTATTAGGTTTGTTCAGATTTTATATGTTCATTCTAATTTATAGTTATTAGATTAGTTTTAAATTTCAGCTTTGCATAGTGAATTTTTGTATAGTACTTTTTTGTATTGTTTTTAAGCTTTCTACATTAATTTTTACCTATTAGAACTTGTTGAGATAGCTTCTGTTACATTTCCCTTGGTTTAGTAAGTCATAATTCTGCATAGCTTTCAAAAAGGCGTAGTTTTAGTGGATAGATTTTAGTGAATAGGTCAAAATTCGAATCTAGCATGAATTATAGTAGTTAACTTTGTTTCTAGCTTTTATTAGTTGTTTGAAACCTGTAGGAATCAGGTTAGTTAGTTTTTAAGTTGTGTTTGTAGGAGTACTTATTGTTATGTGCTGTTTTTGTTGATTTAATCCAGTTTGTTAGATTTATATAGTCAGATTGTATATTTTCACCCTTTTGAAGCAAATATGAGTTCAGTTAGTTCAGTTAACTGATTTTAAAGTTGTGTGCATAGTTACTTTGTTATTAGGTAGTGTTAAAATCATATTTTAGAACTAGTGCAGTTTTATTAGCCTAATTTTATTAGTTAGTGCTGTAATTTTTAGTAGTATAGGTATATTTTGATTTGCTAATGATTCTTAGTAACTTGTTCAGTCTTTTGTAACCTTTTAACATTCAAAACTTGTTTTGGCACTTACCTTGAGGTTTTATTATAGGGTAGTTACAATTCTTGCATTTTAACTTAAGACTGTCAAGTAAGTTAGGCTTTAGGTAGACAAATTTTTGGTTTGTGATAGAAATAGATATTGTAGTAGTTCTTAGACTGTTTGAACCATTTTGAATATGTTTAGATAGCTTTTATGTTGTATATGTGATAGATTAGTGCAATTTATAGTTTCTATGTAGTACAACTTAAGATGAACCTGTAAGCCTAACTGACTTGCTAATTGTTTCTTGTGCAGATTGCTTAAACTGGAGTGCAATCAAGATAACAAAAGAGAAAATTTCTATTGCATTTACTTCAACTTTTAAAATTGTTTACTACTACGACATTCACTTCCAATTTTTTAAATTTGTTTGCTGATTTATGTGCAGATGTCAGTTTGATTTTGGTATATTCTTGATTGCCATTTAGTTCCATCTCAATTAGAGTCTAATTGGAGTCAAGTATTTCTGAGTAGACAGCAGCAACAACACCTCAGTGTGGAGCTTGGAGCAGGCTAGAAACAACCATCCAAATAGGGAAGTTGTCTAACTTACCCTTGTTTTGAATTGTTGCTTCGGTTTTAGCTCTTAAGTGATAGTATTGAATGGATACCCTACTGATTGAAGTTTAAATATCTGTGCAGCTTTGGATTGATGAGAATAGGAAGCTTAGTGCACAAGATTGTAAATTAAGTGCAACTAGGATCCATTTTCCACGTCAATTGTGCAAGACCGGGAAAGGGAGAATTCTTTATCTTGTGCATTGTATCTTGCAATCTGTTTAGCCAAGAGAATATTAAGTTGTGTGATATATTTGTGCAGGATTGAAAATCAGACCAAAAGAATGGAATTAAAGGAGCACAAAGTTGTCCTGAAACAACAAAAGTGGAGCACGTGATTTTTGTTTACCTTTATTTTGTCCACAAAGTTTACCTTTATTTTGTTTCAACATATTAATTCTAACTCCTTTGGCAGCCTTCATGGGTAATTGCTGAAGAATTTGGCATGGGTTATCGCGAGAAGAAATCTGCACCAATTGTGACTAAATCTTCAGTTGAACAATACAGGTACTATATTAATCTTTTTTTCTTTAGGTAATTTTTAGTTGATTCAAAAACTTGATTTCATGTGTTGAAGTGCTTAGCATATGACAGATTCCCCTTTTGTACATAAGTTTGCATATTGGATCCTTGTTTATATGTTTTGATATTTTGTTTTTTTGCATATGATATGATAATTTTTTTATTTTCTAGCATTTTGTTCTTTTGAGCTTAATTCATATATATACTGGTTTGCAGGGTGCCAATCCGGCAGAATGAATTATGAGCATGGAGGTAAATTTTATTTTTAATTCCCTTGCCTTTTGTTTTCTGTGCTTTTTCCATCTTAATTTTGCTGCTTGCCTGGAAGTAGTTACCCTACATGTGGGAGTTTTCTGCAGTATTCATGTGTTGACATTTACTTGTATTTGGGGTTTGAGTATTTATTACAATTTTTATGTCTATTTTGTTGTTTATTTGGTGGAGAGTTTGATCTTGATTGAGCTGAGAGGAGAATAAGATATTTCTGCAATGAAGTTTTGTTTTTGATATATTGAATATCTACTCTATTCAGAGAGTTTCAATTCTTTAATTATATCTCTATGCTTATATTGTGCCAGTTATGGGTATCCTTGGCTCCTGAACTACTTTCACCCAATGGTCTTTATCATGTTGACAAAAAAATCGCCAGCCTGCAATGCTCATGGACTCGGACTTTATTGTGTACCTTTATACGATACCTTGGGTATGTCACCCCTTCGTTATCTTGTTTCTACACCATGTTCATGCTTATACTCAAATGCAATTAAAATTTACTTTTGTCATCTATTATTGTACAAAGAGTTGCTGCTATCAAGGAACTGTTATCTCAAAAGCTTTGATGTTGTGAGAAAAGTTGCAACATTTGTGGCCATGTAATATTTTTTTTCTATTTAATCCTTAATCGCATCCTTGACCATAATCATAATCCTTACTCTAACCCTAATCATAACTCTTACCCTAATCTTAGCTCTAAATATAAGCATACAACTTGAGACTTGCTGGTAAAACCTTAATAGAAGGTTCAATTATTTAAGATTATGTTTTTCTTAAACTTCATTCTTTTTCGTGGCTGCAGGGGTTGAATGATAGTTCATCTAAAACATCCTTGATATAAGAAAGAAACGCTCATGCCCTAGCCATAATCCCTACCGGAATTGGTGAGCTTTAATTTACCAGCTTTCAAAATTCTACAATTTAGTAAGGTGTGGTGGATAATATGTACAAAATTCTACAATTTAATGAGGTGTGGTGGATAATTAGTACCAACTGTTTTGTGCATACAATGGATTACGGCTTTGCTAATCATCATCGGGCAAAGGAGGGTTTAGGAGGTAGAGTTCGTCTTATTTTGTCTGGAGCAACACGTTTATCTGCACATGTGGGGAAGGTTACTTACGGGTTGTGACTTCTTGTAATGTCCGACAAGGATATGGTATGTTCTTTTTAAATATGAGAATCAAACTTATATCATGCTACCACTTTTCAAGAAAAATGTCATTAATTTGATTTCCATGTGATGGTGACACAAACATATGCTCTTAGTTGAAAATGATTTTTTATCAACAAATATTGGTATTTTATTTTTATCCAAGGATTACATATGTTATAATATTTTAAAGAGTGTTTGTCACAGTTCAAAATAACACTAGGTAGAATGGAACCAGTTTTATAATTGTTCCCTTGTTGTAAAGGAAGAGTTTCTTGTCTATAATATCAATTGTGCAATTAACCATGATAATTTTACTATGTCTTTCTATTTGTTTTGTTACAAGTGATTTGTACATCTTGTGGGAGTCTTCGCAATAAATACTTTGCAACCCAACTAGGAGCGGAGAAAGTAGTTGACTTCATAAAAGGTATTCTTTGAAATTTGTAATTCCATATATTTCTCGTTCATTTTAGAAAAAATTTCGTTATCTACCGATGAGTTATTATGTTTATCTTTTTCACTATGAAATTATTCAAGTTCATTATTGCTCTAAAACTAATTGAATTTTATTGGCTTTAAGAAAGAATAAGATACTTGCTGAAATGGAAACTGTTACCCAGTGTTTGGGTCCACCAATAACTGTCAACGATCAAAATGTAACAAATGTTTGGTTGAAGATGAAAGATAAGGTACAATATTGCATTTGATTTGTTATGTCTTCAAATATAATTAGTTGTAGTAATTGTCCGCAATTGAAAATTGTTTGTCCTTTCTTTTTATTAGAAACTAGACTCAAAAATCTTTCCAATGACTACTAATTTGTAATTTTTGGACATCTGAGTTGGTACAGTTTATTGTTTCAAGTTAGCGTTTCATATATTTTTGCCAACTCTCACCTTTGCTTGTTCTTTTGCTCATATCTTTCTCCACCGAACTCCAAATGAGTTGATTCTTGTTTTGTTGGAATCTAGACTCAAAGACCTTTCAAATTATGCCTTGGAAATCAAGTTTACACCTTCTTTGACACTGTAATCGATTACAAGGAAACTGCAAACGATTACCCGCGAGAAAATTGGAATTTGTACAGAAAGTCCAACACAGGTACTCAGTCAGGTGAACAGGGGTCACCATTGGAAAAAGAAGTGACTTTTAGGCACTTTTGCACTTGTCTTAGGATGTTCCTTGTGTTTCAGTGGTGGGTAGTGATGTTTTGGCACCCCATGATGGAGGAAAGAAACAATGTTTATGAGGTGAGCAACTTGGGTGAGATAACATGCTGTCAACTTTGACCTTTGCTTGCTATTTTACTGATAAGTTTTCCCACCGACCTCCAAATGATGTGATTCTTTTTTTATTAGAAACTAGACTCAAAAATCTTTCCAATGACTACTAATTTGTAATTTTTGGACATCTGAGTTGGTACAGTTTATTGTTTCAAGTTAGCGTTTCATATATTTTTGCCAACTCTCACCTTTGCTTGTTCTTTTGCTCATATCTTTCTCCACCGAACTCCAAATGAGTTGATTCTTGTTTTGTTGGAATCTAGACTCAAAGACCTTTCAATTTATGCCTTGGAAATCAAGTTTACACCTTCTTTGACACTGTAATCGATTACAAGGAAACTGCAAACGATTACCCGCGAGAAAATTGGAATTTGTACAGAAAGTCCAACACAGGTACTCAGTCAGGTGAACAGGGGTCACCATTGGAAAAAGAAGTGACTTTTAGGCACTTTTGCACTTGTCTTAGGCTGTTCCTTGTGTTTCAGTGGTGGGAAGTGATGTTTTGGCACCCCATGATGGAGGAAAGAAACAATGTTTATGAGGTGAGCAACTTGGGTGAGATAACATGCTGTCAACTTTGACCTTTGCTGGCTATTTTACTGATAAGTTTTCCCACCGACCTCCAAATGATGTGATTCTTTTTTTATTAGAAACTAGACTCAAAAATCTTTCCGATGACTACTAATTTGTAATTTTTGGACATCTGAGTTGGTACAGTTTATTGTTTCAAGTTAGCGTTTCATATATTTTTGCCAACTCTCACCTTTGCTTGTTCTTTTGCTCATATCTTTCTCCACCGAACTCCAAATGAGTTGATTCTTGTTTTGTTGGAATCTAGACTCAAAGACCTTTCAAATTATGCCTTGGAAATCAAGTTTACACCTTCTTTGACACTGTAATCGATTACAAGGACACTGTAAACGATTACCAGAGAGAAAATTGGAATTTGTACAGAAAGTCCAACACAGGTACTCAGTCAGGTGAACAGGGGTCACCATTGGAAAAAGAAGTGACTTTTAGGCACTTTTGCACCTGTCTTAGGATGTTCCTTGTGTTTCAGTGGTGGGAAGTGATGTTTTGGCACCCCATGATGGAGGAAAGAAACAATGTTTATGAGGTGAGCAACTTGGGTGAGATAACATGCTGTCAACTTTGACCTTTGCTGGCTATTTTACTGATAAGTTTTCCCACCGACCTCCAAATGATGTGATTCTTTTTTTATTAGAAACTAGACTCAAAAATCTTTCCAATGACTACTAATTTGTAATTTTTGGACATCTGAGTTGGTACAGTTTATTGTTTCAAGTTAGCGTTTCATATATTTTTGCCAACTCTCACCTTTGCTTGTTCTTTTGCTCATATCTTTCTCCACCGAACTCCAAATGAGTTGATTCTTGTTTTGTTGGAATCTAGACTCAAAGACCTTTCAAATTATGCCTTGGAAATAAAGTTTACACCTTCTTTGACACTGTAATCGATTACAAGGACACTGTAAACGATTACCCGGGAGAAAATTGGAATTTGTACAGAAAGTCCAACACAGGTACTCAGTCAGGTGAACAGGGGTCACCATTGGAAAAAGAAGTGACTTTTAGGCACTTTTGCACTTGTCTTAGGCTGTTCCTTGTGTTTCAGTGGTGGGAAGTGATGTTTTGGCACCCCATGATGGAGGAAAGAAACAATGTTTATGAGGTGAGCAACTTGGGTGAGATAACATGCTGTCAACTTTGACCTTTGCTGGCTATTTTACTGATAAGTTTTCCCACCGACCTCCAAATGATGTGATTCTTTTTTTATTAGAAACTAGACTCAAAAATCTTTCCAATGACTACTAATTTGTAATTTTTGGACATCTGAGTTGGTACAGTTTATTGTTTCAAGTTAGCGTTTCATATATTTTTGCCAACTCTCACCTTTGCTTGTTCTTTTGCTCATATCTTTCTCCACCGAACTCCAAATGAGTTGATTCTTGTTTTGTTGGAATCTAGACTCAAAGACCTTTCAAATTATGCCTTGGAAATAAAGTTTACACCTTCTTTGACACTGTAATCGATTACAAGGACACTGTAAACGATTACCCGGGAGAAAATTGGAATTTGTACAGAAAGTCCAACACAGGTACTCAGTCAGGTGAACAGGGGTCACCATTGGAAAAAGAAGTGACTTTTAGGCACTTTTGCACTTGTCTTAGGCTGTTCCTTGTGTTTCAGTGGTGGGAAGTGATGTTTTGGCACCCCATGATGGAGGAAAGAAACAATGTTTATGAGGTGAGCAACTTGGGTGAGATAACATGCTGTCAACTTTGACCTTTGCTGGCTATTTTACTGATAAGTTTTCCCACCGACCTCCAAATGATGTGATTCTTTTATTATTAGAAACTAGACTCAAAAATCTTTCCAATGACTACTAATTTGTAATTTTTGGACATCTGAGTTGGTACAGTTTATTGTTTCAAGTTAGCGTTTCATATATTTTTGCCAACTCTCACCTTTGCTTGTTCTTTTGCTCATATCTTTCTCCACCGAACTCCAAATGAGTTGATTCTTGTTTTGTTGGAATCTAGACTCAAAGACCTTTCAAATTATGCCTTGGAAATCAAGTTTACACCTTCTTTGACACTGTAATCGATTACAAGGAAACTGCAAACGATTACCCGCGAGAAAATTGGAATTTGTACAGAAAGTCCAACACAGGTACTCAGTCAGGTGAACAGGGGTCACCATTGGAAAAAGAAGTGACTTTTAGGCACTTTTGCACTTGTCTTAGGATGTTCCTTGTGTTTCAGTGGTGGGTAGTGATGTTTTGGCACCCCATGATGGAGGAAAGAAACAATGTTTATGAGGTGAGCAACTTGGGTGAGATAACATGCTGTCAACTTTGACCTTTGCTTGCTATTTTACTGATAAGTTTTCCCACCGACCTCCAAATGATGTGATTCTTTTTTTATTAGAAACTAGACTCAAAAATCTTTCCAATGACTACTAATTTGTAATTTTTGGACATCTGAGTTGGTACAGTTTATTGTTTCAAGTTAGCGTTTCATATATTTTTGCCAACTCTCACCTTTGCTTGTTCTTTTGCTCATATCTTTCTCCACCGAACTCCAAATGAGTTGATTCTTGTTTTGTTGGAATCTAGACTCAAAGACCTTTCAATTTATGCCTTGGAAATCAAGTTTACACCTTCTTTGACACTATAATCGATTACAAGGACACTGTAAACGATTACCCGAGAGAAAATTGGAATTTGTATAGAAAGTCCAACACAGGTACTCAGTCAGGTGAACAGGGGTCACCATTGGAAAAAGAAGTGACTTTTAGGCACTTTTGCACTTGTCTTAGGCTGTTCCTTGTGTTTCAGTGGTGGGAAGTGATGTTTTGGCACCCCATGATGGAGGAAAGAAACAATGTTTATGAGGTGAGCAACTTGGGTGAGATAACATGCTGTCAACTTTGACCTTTGCTGGCTATTTTACTGATAACTTTTCCCACCGACCTCCAAATGATGTGATTCTTTTTTTATTAGAAACTAGACTCAAAAATCTTTCCGATGACTACTAATTTGTAATTTTTGGACATCTGAGTTGGTACAGTTTATTGTTTCAAGTTAGCGTTTCATATATTTTTGCCAACTCTCACCTTTGCTTGTTCTTTTGCTCATATCTTTCTCCACCGAACTCCAAATGAGTTGATTCTTGTTTTGTTGGAATCTAGACTCAAAGACCTTTCAAATTATGCCTTGGAAATCAAGTTTACACCTTCTTTGACACTGTAATCGATTACAAGGACACTGTAAACGATTACCCGAGAGAAAATTGGAATTTGTACAGAAAGTCCAACACAGGTACTCAGTCAGGTGAACAGGGGTCACCATTGGAAAAAGAAGTGACTTTTAGGCACTTTTGCACTTGTCTTAGGCTGTTCCTTGTGTTTCAGTGGTGGGAAGTGATGTTTTGGCACCCCATGATGGAGGAAAGAAACAATGTTTATGAGGTGAGCAACTTGGGTGAGATAACATGCTGTCAACTTTGACCTTTGCTGGCTATTTTACTGATAAGTTTTCCCACCGACCTCCAAATGATGTGATTCTTTTTTTATTAGAAACTAGACTCAAAAATCTTTCCGATGACTACTAATTTGTAATTTTTGGACATCTGAGCTGGTACAGTTTATTGTTTCAAGTTAGCGTTTCATATATTTTTGCCAACTCTCACCTTTGCTTGTTCTTTTGCTCATATCTTTCTCCACCGAACTCCAAATGAGTTGATTCTTGTTTTGTTGGAATCTAGACTCAAAGACCTTTCAAATTATGCCTTGGAAATCAAGTTTACACCTTCTTTGACACTGTAATCGATTACAAGGACACTGTAAACGATTACCAGAGAGAAAATTGGAATTTGTACAGAAAGTCCAACACAGGTACTCAGTCAGGTGAACAGGGGTCACCATTGGAAAAAGAAGTGACTTTTAGGCACTTTTGCACCTGTCTTAGGCTGTTCCTTGTGTTTCAGTGGTGGGAAGTGATGTTTTGGCACCCCATGATGGAGGAAAGAAACAATGTTTATGAGGTGAGCAACTTGGGTGAGATAACATGCTGTCAACTTTGACCTTTGTTGGCTATTTTACTGATAACTTTTCCCACCGACCTCCAAATGATGTGATTCTTTTTTTATTAGAAACTAGACTCAAAAATCTTTCCGATGACTACTAGTTTGTAATTTTTGGACATCTGAGTTGGTACAGTTTATTGTTTCAAGTTAGCGTTTCATATATTTTTGCCAACTCTCACCTTTGCTTGTTCTTTTGCTCATATCTTTCTCCACCGAACTCCAAATGAGTTGATTCTTGTTTTGTTGGAATCTAGACTCAAAGACCTTTCAAATTATGCCTTGGAAATCAAGTTTACACCTTCTTTGACACTGTAATCGATTACAAGGACACTGTAAACGATTACCCGAGAGAAAATTGGAATTTGTACAGAAAGTCCAACACAGGTACTCAGTCAGGTGAACAGGGGTCACCATTGGAAAAAGAAGTGACTTTTAGGCACTTTTGCACTTGTCTTAGGCTGTTCCTTGTGTTTCAGTGGTGGGAAGTGATGTTTTGGCACCCCATGATGGAGGAAAGAAACAATGTTTATGAGGTGAGCAACTTGGGTGAGATAACATGCTGTCAACTTTGACCTTTGCTGGCTATTTTACTGATAAGTTTTCCCACCGACCTCCAAATGATGTGATTCTTTTTTTATTAGAAACTAGACTCAAAAATCTTTCCGATGACTACTAATTTGTAATTTTTGGACATCTGAGCTGGTACAGTTTATTGTTTCAAGTTAGCGTTTCATATATTTTTGCCAACTCTCACCTTTGCTTGTTCTTTTGCTCATATCTTTCTCCACCGAACTCCAAATGAGTTGATTCTTGTTTTGTTGGAATCTAGACTCAAAGACCTTTCAAATTATGCCTTGGAAATCAAGTTTACACCTTCTTTGACACTGTAATCGATTACAAGGACACTGTAAACGATTACCAGAGAGAAAATTGGAATTTGTACAGAAAGTCCAACACAGGTACTCAGTCAGGTGAACAGGGGTCACCATTGGAAAAAGAAGTGACTTTTAGGCACTTTTGCACCTGTCTTAGGCTGGTCCTTGTGTTTCAGTGGTGGGAAGTGATGTTTTGGCACCCCATGATGGAGGAAAGAAACAATGTTTATGAGGTGAGCAACTTGGGTGAGATAACATGCTGTCAACTTTGACCTTTGTTGGCTATTTTACTGATAACTTTTCCCACCGACCTCCAAATGATGTGATTCTTTTTTTATTAGAAACTAGACTCAAAAATCTTTCCGATGACTACTAATTTGTAATTTTTGGACATCTGAGTTGGTACAGTTTATTGTTTCAAGTTAGCGTTTCATATATTTTTGCCAACTCTCACCTTTGCTTGTTCTTTTGCTCATATCTTTCTCCACCGAACTCCAAATGAGTTGATTCTTGTTTTGTTGGAATCTAGACTCAAATACCTTTCAAATTATGCCTTGGAAATCAAGTTTACACCTTCTTTGACACTGTAATCGATTACAAGGACACTGTAAACGATTACCCGAGAGAAAATTGGAATTTGTACAGAAAGTCCAACACAGGTACTCAGTCAGGTGAACAGGGGTCACCATTGGAAAAAGAAGTGACTTTTAGGCACTTTTGCACTTGTCTTAGGATGTTCCTTGTGTTTCAGTGGTGGGAAGTGATGTTTTGGCACCCCATGATGGAGGAAAGAAACAATGTTTATGAGGTGAGCAACTTGGGTGAGATAACATGCTGTCAACTTTGACCTTTGCTGGCTATTTTACTGATAAGTTTTCCCACCGACCTCCAAATGATGTGATTCTTTTTTTATTAGAAACTAGACTCAAAAATCTTTCCGATGACTACTAATTTGTAATTTTTGGATATCTGAGTTGGTACAGTTTATTGTTTCAAGTTAGCTTTTCATATATTTTTGCCAACTCTCACCTTTGCTTGTTCTTTTGCTCATATATTTCTCCACCGAACTCCAAATGAGTTGATTCTTGTTTTGTTGGAATCTAGACTCAAAGACCTTTCAAATTATGCTTTGGAAATCAAGTTTACACCTTCTTTGACACTGTAATCGATTACAAGGACACTGTAAACGATTACCAGAGAGAAAATTGGAATTTGTACAGAAAGTCCAACACAGGTACTCAGTCAGGTGAACAGGGGTCACCATTGGAAAAAGAAGTGACTTTTAGGCACTTTTGCACTTGTCTTAGGATGTTCCTTGTGTTTCAGTGGTGGGAAGTGATGTTTTGGCACCCCATGATGGAGGAAAGAAACAATGTTTATGAGGTGAGCAACTTGGGTGAGATTACATGCTGTCAACTTTGACCTTTGCTGGCTATTTTACTGATAAGTTTTCCCACCGACCTCCAAATGATGTGATTCTTTTTTTATTAGAAACTAGACTCAAAAATCTTTCCAATGACTACTAATTTGTAATTTTTGGACATCTGAGTTGGTACAGTTTATTGTTTCAAGTTAGCGTTTCATATATTTTTGCCAACTCTCACCTTTGCTTGTTCTTTTGCTCATATCTTTCTCCACCGAACTCCAAATGAGTTGATTCTTGTTTTGTTGGTATCTAGACTCAAAGACCTTTCAAATTATGCCTTGGAAATCAAGTTTACACCTTCTTTGACACTGTAATCGATTACAAGGACACTGTAAACGATTACCCGAGAGAAAATTGGAATTTGTACAGAAAGTCCAACACAGGTACTCAGTCAGGTGAACAGGGGTCACCATTGGAAAAAGAAGTGACTTTTAGGCACTTTTGCACTTGTCTTAGGCTGTTCCTTGTGTTTCAGTGGTGGGAAGTGATGTTTTGGCACCCCATGATGGAGGAAAGAAACAATGTTTATGAGGTGAGCAACTTGGGTGAGATAACATGCTGTCAACTTTGACCTTTGCTGGGTATTTTACTGATAACTTTTCCCACCGACCTCCAAATGATGTGATTCTTTTTTTATTAGAAACTAGACTCAAAAATCTTTCCGATGACTACTAATTTGTAATTTTTGGACATCTGAGTTGGTACAGTTTATTGTTTCAAGTTAGCGTTTCATATATTTTTGCCAACTCTCACCTTTGCTTGTTCTTTTGCTCATATCTTTCTCCACCGAACTCCAAATGAGTTGATTCTTGTTTTGTTGGAATCTAGACTCAAAGACCTTTCAAATTATGCCTTGGAAATCAAGTTTACACCTTCTTTGACACTGTAATCGATTACAAGGACACTGTAAACGATTACCAGAGAGAAAATTGGAATTTGTACAGAAAGTCCAACACAGGTACTCAGTCAGGTGAACAGGGGTCACCATTGGAAAAAGAAGTGACTTTTAGGCACTTTTGCACTTGTCTTAGGATGTTCCTTGTGTTTCAGTGGTGGGAAGTGATGTTTTGGCACCCCATGATGGAGGAAAGAAACAATGTTTATGAGGTGAGCAACTTGGGTGAGATAACATGCTGTCAACTTTGACCTTTGCTGGCTATTTTACTGATAACTTTTCCCACCGACCTCCAAATGATGTGATTCTTTTTTTATTAGAAACTAGACTCAAAAATCTTTCCCATGACTACTAATTTGTAATTTTTGGACATCTGAGTTGGTACAGTTTATTGTTTCAAGTTAGCGTTTCATATATTTTTGCCAACTCTCACCTTTGCTTGTTCTTTTGCTCATATCTTTCTCCACCGAACTCCAAATGAGTTGATTCTTGTTTTGTTGGAATCTAGACTCAAAGACCTTTCAAATTATGCCTTGGAAATCAAGTTTACACCTTCGTTGACACTGTAATCGATTACAAGGACACTGTAAACGATTACCCGTATGAGGTGAGCAACTTGGGTGAGATAACATGCTGTCAACTTTGACCTTTGCTGGCTATTTTACTGATAACTTTTCCCACCGACCTCCAAATGATGTGATTCTTTTTTTATTAGAAACTAGACTCAAAAATCTTTCCGATGACTACTAATTTGTAATTTTTGGACATCTGAGTTGGTACAGTTTATTGTTTCAAGTTAGCGTTTCATATATTTTTGCCAACTCTCACCTTTGCTTGTTCTTTTGCTCATATCTTTCTCCACCGAACTCCAAATGAGTTGATTCTTGTTTTGTTGGAATCTAGACTCAAATACCTTTCAAATTATGCCTTGGAAATCAAGTTTACACCTTCTTTGACACTGTAATCGATTACAAGGACACTGTAAACGATTACCCGAGAGAAAATTGGAATTTGTACAGAAAGTCCAACACAGGTACTCAGTCAGGTGAACAGGGGTCACCATTGGAAAAAGAAGTGACTTTTAGGCACTTTTGCACTTGTCTTAGGATGTTCCTTGTGTTTCAGTGGTGGGAAGTGATGTTTTGGCACCCCATGATGGAGGAAAGAAACAATGTTTATGAGGTGAGCAACTTGGGTGAGATAACATGCTGTCAACTTTGACCTTTGCTGGCTATTTTACTGATAAGTTTTCCCACCGACCTCCAAATGATGTGATTCTTTTTTTATTAGAAACTAGACTCAAAAATCTTTCCGATGACTACTAATTTGTAATTTTTGGATATCTGAGTTGGTACAGTTTATTGTTTCAAGTTAGCGTTTCATATATTTTTGCCAACTCTCACCTTTGCTTGTTCTTTTGCTCATATCTTTCTCCACCGAACTCCAAATGAGTTGATTCTTGTTTTGTTGGAATCTAGACTCAAAGACCTTTCAAATTATGCTTTGGAAATCAAGTTTACACCTTCTTTGACACTGTAATCGATTACAAGGACACTGTAAACGATTACCAGAGAGAAAATTGGAATTTGTACAGAAAGTCCAACACAGGTACTCAGTCAGGTGAACAGGGGTCACCATTGGAAAAAGAAGTGACTTTTAGGCACTTTTGCACTTGTCTTAGGATGTTCCTTGTGTTTCAGTGGTGGGAAGTGATGTTTTGGCACCCCATGATGGAGGAAAGAAACAATGTTTATGAGGTGAGCAACTTGGGTGAGATTACATGCTGTCAACTTTGACCTTTGCTGGCTATTTTACTGATAAGTTTTCCCACCGACCTCCAAATGATGTGATTCTTTTTTTATTAGAAACTAGACTCAAAAATCTTTCCAATGACTACTAATTTGTAATTTTTGGACATCTGAGTTGGTACAGTTTATTGTTTCAAGTTAGCGTTTCATATATTTTTGCCAACTCTCACCTTTGCTTGTTCTTTTGCTCATATCTTTCTCCACCGAACTCCAAATGAGTTGATTCTTGTTTTGTTGGAATCTAGACTCAAAGACCTTTCAAATTATGCCTTGGAAATCAAGTTTACACCTTCTTTGACACTGTAATCGATTACAAGGACACTGTAAACGATTACCCGAGAGAAAATTGGAATTTGTACAGAAAGTCCAACACAGGTACTCAGTCAGGTGAACAGGGGTCACCATTGGAAAAAGAAGTGACTTTTAGGCACTTTTGCACTTGTCTTAGGCTGTTCCTTGTGTTTCAGTGGTGGGAAGTGATGTTTTGGCACCCCATGATGGAGGAAAGAAACAATGTTTATGAGGTGAGCAACTTGGGTGAGATAACATGCTGTCAACTTTGACCTTTGCTGGGTATTTTACTGATAACTTTTCCCACCGACCTCCAAATGATGTGATTCTTTTTTTATTAGAAACTAGACTCAAAAATCTTTCCGATGACTACTAATTTGTAATTTTTGGACATCTGAGTTGGTACAGTTTATTGTTTCAAGTTAGCGTTTCATATATTTTTGCCAACTCTCACCTTTGCTTGTTTTTTTTTTTTCTCATATCTTTCTCCACCGAACTCCAAATGAGTTGATTCTTGTTTTGTTGGAATCTAGACTCAAAGACCTTTCAAATTATGCCTTGGAAATCAAGTTTACACCTTCGTTGACACTGTAATCGATTACAAGGACACTGTAAACGATTACCCGTATGAGGTGAGCAACTTGGGTGAGATAACATGCTGTCAACTTTGACCTTTGCTGGCTATTTTACTGATAACTTTTCCCACCGACCTCCAAATGATGTGATTCTTTTTTTATTAGAAACTAGACTCAAAAATCTTTCCGATGACTACTAATTTGTAATTTTTGGACATCTGAGTTGGTACAGTTTATTGTTTCAAGTTAGCGTTTCATATATTTTTGCCAACTCTCACCTTTGCTTGTTCTTTTGCTCATATCTTTCTCCACCGAACTCCAAATGAGTTGATTCTTGTTTTGTTGGAATCTAGACTCAAAGACCTTTCAAATTATGCCTTGGAAATCAAGTTTACACCTTCTTTGACACTGTAATCGATTACAAGGACACTGTAAACGATTACCCGAGAGAAAATTGGAATTTGTACAGAAAGTCCAAGACAGGTACTCAGTCAGGTGAACAGGGGTCACCATTGGAAAAAGAAGTGACTTTTAGGCACTTTTGCACTTGTCTTAGGATGTTCCTTGTGTTTCAGTGGTGGGAAGTGATGTTTTGGCACCCCATGATGGAGGAAAGAAACAATGTTTATGAGGTGAGCAACTTGGGTGAGATAACATGCTGTCAACTTTGACCTTTGCTGGCTATTTTACTGATAACTTTTCCCACCGACCTCCAAATGATGTGATTCTTTTTTTATTAGAAACTAGACTCAAAAATCTTTCCCATGACTACTAATTTGTAATTTTTGGACATCTGAGTTGGTACAGTTTATTGTTTCAAGTTAGCGTTTCATATATTTTTGCCAACTCTCACCTTTGCTTGTTCTTTTGCTCATATCTTTCTCCACCGAACTCCAAATGAGTTGATTCTTGTTTTGTTGGAATCTAGACTCAAAGACCTTTCAAATTATGCCTTGGAAATCAAGTTTACACCTTCGTTGACACTGTAATCGATTACAAGGACACTGTAAACGATTACCCGTATGAGGTGAGCAACTTGGGTGAGATAACATGCTGTCAACTTTGACCTTTGCTGGCTATTTTACTGATAACTTTTCCCACCGACCTCCAAATGATGTGATTCTTTTTTTATTAGAAACTAGACTCAAAAATCTTTCCGATGACTACTAATTTGTAATTTTTGGACATCTGAGTTGGTACAGTTTATTGTTTCAAGTTAGCGTTTCATATATTTTTGCCAACTCTCACCTTTGCTTGTTCTTTTGCTCATATCTTTCTCCACCGAACTCCAAATGAGTTGATTCTTGTTTTGTTGGAATCTAGACTCAAATACCTTTCAAATTATGCCTTGGAAATCAAGTTTACACCTTCTTTGACACTGTAATCGATTACAAGGACACTGTAAACGATTACCCGAGAGAAAATTGGAATTTGTACAGAAAGTCCAACACAGGTACTCAGTCAGGTGAACAGGGGTCACCATTGGAAAAAGAAGTGACTTTTAGGCACTTTTGCACTTGTCTTAGGATGTTCCTTGTGTTTCAGTGGTGGGAAGTGATGTTTTGGCACCCCATGATGGAGGAAAGAAACAATGTTTATGAGGTGAGCAACTTGGGTGAGATAACATGCTGTCAACTTTGACCTTTGCTGGCTATTTTACTGATAAGTTTTCCCACCGACCTCCAAATGATGTGATTCTTTTTTTATTAGAAACTAGACTCAAAAATCTTTCCGATGACTACTAATTTGTAATTTTTGGATATCTGAGTTGGTACAGTTTATTGTTTCAAGTTAGCGTTTCATATATTTTTGCCAACTCTCACCTTTGCTTGTTCTTTTGCTCATATCTTTCTCCACCGAACTCCAAATGAGTTGATTCTTGTTTTGTTGGAATCTAGACTCAAAGACCTTTCAAATTATGCTTTGGAAATCAAGTTTACACCTTCTTTGACACTGTAATCGATTACAAGGACACTGTAAACGATTACCAGAGAGAAAATTGGAATTTGTACAGAAAGTCCAACACAGGTACTCAGTCAGGTGAACAGGGGTCACCATTGGAAAAAGAAGTGACTTTTAGGCACTTTTGCACTTGTCTTAGGATGTTCCTTGTGTTTCAGTGGTGGGAAGTGATGTTTTGGCACCCCATGATGGAGGAAAGAAACAATGTTTATGAGGTGAGCAACTTGGGTGAGATTACATGCTGTCAACTTTGACCTTTGCTGGCTATTTTACTGATAAGTTTTCCCACCGACCTCCAAATGATGTGATTCTTTTTTTATTAGAAACTAGACTCAAAAATCTTTCCAATGACTACTAATTTGTAATTTTTGGACATCTGAGTTGGTACAGTTTATTGTTTCAAGTTAGCGTTTCATATATTTTTGCCAACTCTCACCTTTGCTTGTTCTTTTGCTCATATCTTTCTCCACCGAACTCCAAATGAGTTGATTCTTGTTTTGTTGGAATCTAGACTCAAAGACCTTTCAAATTATGCCTTGGAAATCAAGTTTACACCTTCTTTGACACTGTAATCGATTACAAGGACACTGTAAACGATTACCCGAGAGAAAATTGGAATTTGTACAGAAAGTCCAACACAGGTACTCAGTCAGGTGAACAGGGGTCACCATTGGAAAAAGAAGTGACTTTTAGGCACTTTTGCACTTGTCTTAGGCTGTTCCTTGTGTTTCAGTGGTGGGAAGTGATGTTTTGGCACCCCATGATGGAGGAAAGAAACAATGTTTATGAGGTGAGCAACTTGGGTGAGATAACATGCTGTCAACTTTGACCTTTGCTGGGTATTTTACTGATAACTTTTCCCACCGACCTCCAAATGATGTGATTCTTTTTTTATTAGAAACTAGACTCAAAAATCTTTCCGATGACTACTAATTTGTAATTTTTGGACATCTGAGTTGGTACAGTTTATTGTTTCAAGTTAGCGTTTCATATATTTTTGCCAACTCTCACCTTTGCTTGTTTTTTTTTTTTCTCATATCTTTCTCCACCGAACTCCAAATGAGTTGATTCTTGTTTTGTTGGAATCTAGACTCAAAGACCTTTCAAATTATGCCTTGGAAATCAAGTTTACACCTTCGTTGACACTGTAATCGATTACAAGGACACTGTAAACGATTACCCGTATGAGGTGAGCAACTTGGGTGAGATAACATGCTGTCAACTTTGACCTTTGCTGGCTATTTTACTGATAACTTTTCCCACCGACCTCCAAATGATGTGATTCTTTTTTTATTAGAAACTAGACTCAAAAATCTTTCCGATGACTACTAATTTGTAATTTTTGGACATCTGAGTTGGTACAGTTTATTGTTTCAAGTTAGCGTTTCATATATTTTTGCCAACTCTCACCTTTGCTTGTTCTTTTGCTCATATCTTTCTCCACCGAACTCCAAATGAGTTGATTCTTGTTTTGTTGGAATCTAGACTCAAAGACCTTTCAAATTATGCCTTGGAAATCAAGTTTACACCTTCTTTGACACTGTAATCGATTACAAGGACACTGTAAACGATTACCCGAGAGAAAATTGGAATTTGTACAGAAAGTCCAACACAGGTACTCAGTCAGGTGAACAGGGGTCACCATTGGAAAAAGAAGTGACTTTTAGGCACTTTTGCACTTGTCTTAGGATGTTCCTTGTGTTTCAGTGGTGGGAAGTGATGTTTTGGCACCCCATGATGGAGGAAAGAAACAATGTTTATGAGGTGAGCAATTTGGGTGAGATAACATGCTGTCAACTTTCACCTTTGCTGGCTATTTTACTGATAACTTTTCCCACCGACCTCCGAATGATGTGATTCTTTTTTTATTAGAAACTAGACTCAAAAATCTTTCCAATGACTACTAATTTGTAATTTTTGGACATCTGAGTTGGTACAGTTTATTGTTTCAAGTTAGCGTTTCATATATTTTTGCCAACTCTCACCTTTGCTTGTTCTTTTGCTCATATCTTTCTCCACCGAACTCCAAATGAGTTGATTCTTGTTTTGTTGGAATCTAGACTCAAAGACCTTTCAAATTATGCCTTGGAAATCAAGTTTACACCTTCTTTGACACTGTAATCGATTACAAGGGCACTGTAAACGATTACCCGAGAGAAAATTGGAATTTGTACAGAAAGTCCAACACAGGTACTCAGTCAGGTGAACAGGGGTCACCATTGGAAAAAGAAGTGACTTTTAGGCACTTTTGCACTTGTCTTAGGCTGTTCCTTGTGTTTCAGTGGTGGGAAGTGATGTTTTGGCACCCCATGATGGAGGAAAGAAACAATGTTTATGAGGTGAGCAACTTGGGTGAGATAACATGCTGTCAACTTTGACCTTTGCTGGGTATTTTACTGATAACTTTTCCCACCGACCTCCAAATGATGTGATTCTTTTTTTATTAGAAACTAGACTCAAAAATCTTTCCGATGACTACTAATTTGTAATTTTTGGACATCTGAGTTGGTACAGTTTATTGTTTCAAGTTAGCGTTTCATATATTTTTGCCAACTCTCACCTTTGCTTGTTCTTTTGCTCATATCTTTCTCCACCGAACTCCAAATGAGTTGATTCTTGTTTTGTTGGAATCTAGACTCAAAGACCTTTCAAATTATGCCTTGGAAATCAAGTTTACACCTTCTTTGACACTGTAATCGATTACAAGGACACTGTAAACGATTACCCGAGAGAAAATTGGAATTTGTACAGAAAGTCCAACACAGGTACTCAGTCAGGTGAACAGGGGTCACCATTGGAAAAAGAAGTGACTTTTAGGCACTTTTGCACTTGTCTTAGGATGTTCCTTGTGTTTCAGTGGTGGGAAGTGATGTTTTGGCACCCCATGATGGAGGAAAGAAACAATGTTTATGAGGTGAGCAACTTGGGTGAGATAACATGCTGTCAACTTTGACCTTTGCTGGCTATTTTACTGATAACTTTTCCCACCGACCTCCAAATGATGTGATTCTTTTTTTATTAGAAACTAGACTCAAAAATCTTTCCAATGACTACTAATTTGTAATTTTTGGACATCTGAGTTGGTACAGTTTATTGTTTCAAGTTAGCGTTTCATATATTTTTGCCAACTCTCACCTTTGCTTGTTCTTTTGCTCATATCTTTCTCCACCGAACTCCAAATGAGTTGATTCTTGTTTTGTTGGAATCTAGACTCAAAGACCTTTCAAATTATGCCTTGGAAATCAAGTTTACACCTTCGTTGACACTGTAATCGATTACAAGGACACTGTAAACGATTACCCGTATGAGGTGAGCAACTTGGGTGAGATAACATGCTGTCAACTTTGACCTTTGCTGGCTATTTTACTGATAACTTTTCCCATCGACCTCCAAATGATGTGATTCTTTTTTTATTAGAAACTAGACTCAAAAATCTTTCCGATGACTACTAATTTGTAATTTTTGAACATCTGAGTTGGTACAGTTTATTGTTTCAAGTTAGCGTTTCATATATTTTTGCCAACTCTCACCTTTGCTTGTTCTTTTGCTCATATCTTTCTCCACCGAACTCCAAATGAGTTGATTCTTGTTTTGTTGGAATCTAGCCTCAAAGACCTTTCAAATTATGCCTTGGAAATCAAGTTTACACCTTCTTTGACACTGTAATCGATTACAAGGACACTGTAAACGATTACCCGAGAGAAAATTGGAATTTGTACAGAAAGTCCAACACAGGTACTCAGTCAGGTGAACAGGGGTCACCATTGGAAAAAGAAGTGACTTTTAGGCACTTTTGCACTTGTCTTAGGCTGTTCCTTGTGTTTCAGTGGTGGGAAGTGATGTTTTGGCACCCCATGATGGAGGAAAGAAACAATGTTTATGAGGTGAGCAACTTGGGTGAGATAACATGCTGTCAACTTTGACCTTTGCTGGCTATTTTACTGATAACTTTTCCCACCGACCTCCAAATGATGTGATTCTTTTTTTATTAGAAACTAGACTCAAAAATCTTTCCCATGACTACTAATTTGTAATTTTTGGACATCTGAGTTGGTACAGTTTATTGTTTCAAGTTAGCGTTTCATATATTTTTGCCAACTCCCACCTTTGCTTGTTCTTTTGCTCATATCTTTCTCCACCGAACTCCAAATGAGTTGATTCTTGTTTTGTTGGAATCTAGACTCAAAGACCTTTCAAATTATGCATTGGAAATCAAGTTTACACCTTCTTTGACACTGTAATCGATTACAAGGACACTGTAAACGATTACCCGAGAGAAAATTGGAATTTGTACAGAAAGTCCAACACAGGTACTCAGTCAGGTGAACAGGGGTCACCATTGGAAAAAGAAGTGACTTTTAGGCACTTTTGCACTTGTCTTAGGATGTTCCTTGTGTTTCAGTGGTGGGAAGTGATGTTTTGGCACCCCATGATGGAGGAAAGAAACAATGTTTATGAGGTGAGCAACTTGGGTGAGATAACATGCTGTCAACTTTGACCTTTGCTGGCTATTTTACTGATAACTTTTCCCACCGACCTCCAAATGATGTGATTCTTTTTTTATTAGAAACTAGACTCAAAAATCTTTCCAATGACTACTAATTTGTAATTTTTGGACATCTGAGTTGGTACAGTTTATTGTTTCAAGTTAGCGTTTCATATATTTTTGCCAACTCTCACCTTTGCTTGTTCTTTTGCTCATATCTTTCTCCACCGAACTCCAAATGAGTTGATTCTTGTTTTGTTGGAATCTAGACTCAAAGACCTTTCAAATTATGCCTTGGAAATCAAGTTTACACCTTCTTTGACACTGTAATCGATTACAAGGACACTGTAAACGATTACCCGAGAGAAAATTGGAATTTGTACAGAAAGTCCAACACAGGTACTCAGTCAGGTGAACAGGGGTCACCATTGGAAAAAGAAGTGACTTTTAGGCACTTTTGCACTTGTCTTAGGCTGTTCCTTGTGTTTCAGTGGTGGGAAGTGATGTTTTGGCACCCCATGATGGAGGAAAGAAACAATGTTTATGAGGTGAGCAACTTGGGTGAGATAACATGCTGTCAACTTTGACCTTTGCTGGCTATTTTACTGATAACTTTTCCCACCGACCTCCAAATGATGTGATTCTTTTTTTATTAGAAACTAGACTCAAAAATATTTCCAATGACTACTAATTTGTAATTTTTGGACATCTGAGTTGGTACAGTTTATTTTTATATAGCTTTACGGTGTGCTTTAGGCCAGACGTAAACATCATGAACGTTGTGTAAGAATTGAGAAGCCTGATAATATTCCTTTGAACTTTTAGTCAAAATTATTAAAACAGAGACTTCAATATCTCATCTTACATAAATCCCAATTTTATATGAAATTGAATTCAGCTAAGAGCCTCGACCTGAAAACGTACGTCCTAAGTGTCGCTCGGTCTTAGACCGAACGCTCGTCCCAAAGAGTAAGTAATAAGTAGCGCTCGGTCTGATATCGAACGTTCGTCCAAATGTGTATGTGGTAAAGAACGCTCGGTCCTATACCTAACGTTCGTTCCTTCTGTATTTATCAACAAGCGGTAATGGCATTCGTCCTGAATTGAAATAGCATTCGTCCTTAAAATCTAAATAGCGTTCGTCCAATAATTCTAGTAACGTTCGTCCAAGATTTCAGTGACGTTCGTCCAAAAGTTTCATTTTAACGCTCGGTCATTGACTGGCGGTTGACTCTTGAATTAAATCGTGTTAGGATTCTTTATCTAAACAATTTGAGATATATCTATCCATTTGATTCGTTCCAGAGTTATTGAATTTAAATTATTCTAAGTATTATTCGGTTCGTACTAAAGTCATTTCATTTAACTGAATCAAAGGAGTCTTTCTCGGTCTCGTCCTCGACGTTCGTCCTCGTTATGAAGGGGAGTGAACGTTCGTCTTTTTATGCAAGTGGAACATAGAATGAAAATGTATTTAAGAGAAAGAATTAAGATGTGCGAACACTATGAAAATTGAAATTGTGATTATGGTTTTTGAACGAGCGTTCCAGGGAGGAACGACTCTTGAATGGAAATTGAGATTTGTAAGTATGAACGTGGTAAGCTTAGATGGTGGTTCATCCTGATATTCCGTGAGTGCTCGTTCTCAAGTAGAGAGGAGTATGTCATATGTGGGAATGGCAGGAGGTCTAGTCCATAACTGTAACTTGGACAGAACAGACTAACCTCAGGTGGCTACTGATGAGCATTCCAGTTACCCCACCTGAGTGCACGGACGCCTTAGCTACACAGGATTCATACAGTCCGGACGGTCGGTCTAGCATCAGGATTTGGATGGAATTATTGTATGAATTGAATGTATATGTTTGTGAATGTACTTGCTGTATTTGATAAATATGAAATATCTGTTTGACTTGAATTAAATTCAATAAGCTTACCCTTGCATTTCCATTGTGTTGTCTGTCTATGTATATCCGTCTTGTCAAATGCAATGATCATCCGTGTGGATGTGAGCAGATGGAGATGCTTCTATGGAGCAAACACTTGAAGAAGAAATCCTAGTTGAAGAAAATCTAGTAGACGTGGAAGTGAAGGCCGAACAGTAAAGGCGTTCGGTTTTTAGTTAGTTTTAGTTATTAGAGCGAGTGGCTGTGAGCGAGTGCTCTTCTTCTGATTGTAAAGATTAGGACGTTCGGTCATTGTTTTGTAAACCGTTCGTCCTTATGCTTTCGTGAACGCTCGTCATTTTTGTGTGTATATGTAAGGTCGTTCGGCCATTTTTGCACACTGCTCTATTTAATTGTAAAACTGTTTTATCATATTAATACATGTTAATATTCTATTATATAGTTGCTGACTGTATAATTTTGGGATGTTACACGCAGCAGCCGTGAGAGCGTGAGTCATTCACTTTAGAAAGCTTGGTAACAGCAGCAGTGGCACACGTGAAGGAAGCGCTGAATCACTTGGGCTAGAGGAAAAAGGCTTCAATTTGAAGATCCACGCTGCCTTGATCCAGCAACCCTGGTCCAGCACGCATCCAGCAGCATGGGTGGCAAAAGAAGAAGTTTGTCCAGCACACTCCACGCCCACGGTCCAGCAAGCAGCTTCAGCACAAATCCAAGGAGAGACACACGTCCAGGGTAGCAGCACTCCACACAAGGGGCCCACAGACAAATTAATTTGGAGCAGCAACAACGTCTAGCAGCTTGGCTTTGGAGGGAGGTGCACACGGAGATTAGGAGTGTTACGGCCTGCACCAACAGCTTCAACAAGGACGTCCAGCAGAGTAAAGCCACGGCCCACACAGGAAGCAGTCCAGCACAGCAGCTTGGTAGCATACCAGCAGAAGAATGGGTGTCTCGACTGGAGCTGAAAAAACACACTCATTTGAGGGGACCAGCCGCCACCGAGATAGGAGTTTTTCTTTGACCATATTTCAATTTGTAGAAATGTCTAGCATGCTGTTACGGGATTGTGGATGAAAAAGCTTCACTTTACTTTGGAGGGAAGCATACTGTCACGGCTGGAAAATAATTTTTTTTTTTTTGTCTTAAAAAAAGAAGGACCTGGAGCACGCATGTGATGCACAAATTTATGATCACCAAAATATGATGTCACAAACTTGTTTAACAATCGGCAAGTATGACCGAATCGTTTCAAGTAATAAACTCGGTAAGACCAAGTATCGTTCTCCCAAAGGACTCACGGCCTAGTTTAGTTATGTGATTTGTTGATTAGCTAAGACTTAAGAACAAAATAAGTGGAGTTTAATATGCAAAAGACGAAAATAAACATGTATGCATGAGGTTGATCAATGGCTAAAACAAAAGACAAGCACTTTCAATGAAATATATTGATGAATATGTTGTTGGGGGTCAATTTCATCTTATCCACTCTCATATATTTTAGGAATTCAACATTCAAGTCATCATTGTTAATGCCACTCTCTAAATTACCTTTCAAGAAGGCTTCTCCCTAATTACGAGTTCATACAATTCCTAGCATTCCTAATAATTAGTTTTTTTAGCACAGGAGCTTAAGGCAACCAATATACTATTGGGAGAAATTCCCCGGATCTAGACTTTCCCGTACGTTCCCGTATCGACAAAATCAATAATCATGCATTGAATGAGTTAAACAAAGCAAGCATTGAGCAAAGAGGAAAAACCCTAACTAATGATGAAAGAAAGCATACGTCTTAGATTAAGATGCAAGCACAAATTCCATATATGAGATCTTCAAAAGATTACATTGATTCCCCAACAAACATACAAGGTTTAGTTCACCATATTCATGGTGAACCTAGATGAACAATAATGAAAGAATGAAAGATAAAACCCTAGAAAGGTGAAGAGGTAGCCTGAGCATCCAAGATCCTCCTTCAAAGAGGTGGAAGAGAGAGTGTTTGCTTCGTTTCTGCCAAAGATACAAACCCTAAGACATCTAGGCCTTTAAATAAGACATAAAAATAATATAAAATGGGTCCAGGCCCAAACAGATCATAAAATCGCATAAAACTGGCCCAAAACTCGTTTGGTTGACTTTTTTCGTATTCTGGTTGACTTTTCTGGTTGACTGATTGACTTTTCTGGTTGACTGGTTGACTTTTCTGGTTTCTGGTTGACTTTTCAGCACTCCAATCATTCGGTACTTCAATTCTTCTTTCAAATCATTCAATTAGCCGCTCAACGGTGAGTGCGTGAGTAGTTTTCTCCCCTCAGCGGCCATTTTGCCCCTCAGCGGTCCTCCCGTGAGCTCCTGAGTGCCGCTCAGCGGTAAACTGCCGCTGAGCGGTAACTTCGGCTTCTCCTTTTGCACTTTTTGATGTCTTTTCTGATTCCATCTCTCTCCTTCTTCACTTCTTTCACCAAATTCACCTTAAAACCTGCACAAAAACACTGAAATCAAGCATAAACTTGTCCAGCTCTCTTATTTCTGAAAATATGAGTAAAAGCATGATTTCAAGCTAGTTTCTAAGCATAAAGGTTGCTTTTAGTATCAATTTTAAGCATGAAAATAACAGTTTTTCAACTGTTATCACAACCCCAAACTTAGAACTTTGCTTGTCCTCAAGCAAACAAGATGTAACTCAATCTTCTACCAATTCATATGATGGCTCACTTCATTCAAAATTCGTCTTTTCAAGATAAGTAGCAACTTCAATCAAACTTATGACCAAGAGTTAAATCAAGATGTGCACATGCTTTACTGTTCACAAAGTCATTTAAATTCCAACAAATGCTATTTTTCATGAATGATCAATCAATTAAGCATGGATGTTCATGTGCTTATGGAATATTTCCTCACTAGGTAAAGTGTTTCACTCAACACACAAGTGTATAAGAGGTATTCACTCATTCACCCTACTATCACAATGTCACCTGAATCAACTTTGCCTTTCATTTTACCACAATCAAAGACATTCACAAGCATGCATCATCACAAGGACTTTTCAATGGCTTATAATGTGGCTGGGCTAACAAGAAAATTGGTTTTTTCTGGATCACAAAATCCTTGAGTTAAGAGAATCATAATAACACAATCATTCTTATTCATTCCCAACTTTCTTTTGCCTTTGCATTGAGCTTTGCTTCTTTTTCTTTTCTTTTCTTTTTCTTTGCATATTCTTACTTTTTAGCTCTTAGCTTAATGCTTTTCCTTTTTCATGTTTTCCAAACAACCCCAAACTTGAACATTTAATAATACCACACAAGATCTTCTACTTAACTCAAGGTAAAGATTTTCAATCAAGGGTTTCAGTGTATGTTTAAGGCTAAGGGTTCAAAGGATAGAACACAAAGTGTTCTCTTTTAGTGGGCTAACTTTATGAATTTGGCCAATAAAAAGGGTTCCAACAAACGGCCTTGATCACATGATGCAAAACAAGCAATTGATTCAATCATAGAAAACCTGGGCAAAATCATTCATGTTTCCAAAGTAATAGCATTCAATCAATAACAACTCTGGAGCTTAAAACCTCACATATAAGCTCATTCACATTTGACATACACATCCTGCTTAATTTCACAATCACAATCATAATATCATGCATTTGTTCACAAAGCTTGTGAATCACCTGTATAAGCATTTTAATGTGCACATCATCTCAACATCAATCAATCAATAAGCATCATCAAGCATTACTTATCACACAATCACAGTTAATAGCAAACCATCATAACAAACCAGGTGTCCAATAGAGTACATCAAACCTAATCTAAAACAAAAATAAATAAGTTTAGAACCCTTAAACCAAAAAAAGCACAAGTTCATGATAGCATTCATCAGTAAATGCTATCTCAGCTCCTCATCAATCTGAGCTGTCATATGTATCTTCTTCCTCTCCTTCTTCTTGGATCTTATAGTCTTGATTCTTTTAGCATGATGAGGAGGCCATCCCTGCATCAAACTTAATTCACAAAACCAAAAGATACATTGTTAAGCATTAGTAAACCACAATGAAGAAATCAACCCCTTCAATGATGCTCTCTCCCAACCCCAAACTTAGATGGAAAACTAATGAGAACGTGAGTGGAAGGGAGATTTTCTCAAGAGGAAAGAGGGAAAAGATGTGGAGAACCTTGGAAAAGGTATGTAGGAGTGTGTGTGTGCAGAGAAGAGCCTGAGAATAGAAGCTTATGTGCAGCTTAGGGTATAAAAATACCCTAATGGGCTTGGGTCCCGCTAAGGGGCAACCAAAGCCCAATCTGCGAGAGTACCGCGTAGCGGTAAGTTGCCGCTCAGCGGCACTTTCGTGATGTGCCCTTCTCCTTCTTTTCTTAACCTACGTGCCTTCCTAGACATGCCCCTCACTGGTTCCCTGCAATTCAATGTTCATAATACTTATGCAAACCCTATTATGCAACTAAAATGAAACAAACAGGAACATTCAATCAACTGGGTTGCCTCCCAGGTAGCGCTTGTTTAACGTCACGAGCCTGACCCAAAATCCACCAACACCCATCAGTAGGTGTAACAAACTTACCAACACCCATCAGTAGGTGCAAAATTTTCTTACCAACACCCATCAGTAGGTGTTACAAACTGAGTATCCTTCAGTAGATACTTAACCACCTAGCATCCTTCAGTAGATGCTATATCCAACAAAATATTTACAAAAATAATGTCCACAGATTAAAAGTTACAAAACCAAAATCAAAATCAAAAGTTTTTAAATCACTGGGTTGCCTCCCAGCAAGCGCTCTTTTAACGTCATTAGCTTGACCCAATAAAGCTCATGTTCCATCTTCTTTTTCTTCTTTCTACTGAACTTCTTCAGAAATTTGATCAAACCGGGAACCTGTTGCAGTGTCTCAATCATAGGAACTTTAATTTGCAATTTCTTGAAAATTTCCATAAAGCGCTCAAATTCCTTCTTCCTATGATACTTCTTTGGATGAGGAAGAGGTTTTTCATATGATTCTTTCTTTTTTTCTCTCGTCCTCTTTTTCTTTTCTCTCACTTTCTTTTTTTCTTTTCTTTTTCTACTCACTTTCTCAATCTTCACACAAATTTTCTCTTCTCTCTCTTTTCTCTCTTCTTTTTCCAACTCAACTTTTTCAACATTTACACTCACTAGCACTTCACACTCTTCCCTGGGGTTAACCTCAGTATTAGCCCCACAATTTCTACTTGGCCTTTCTTCCACCTGTTTGGTGATCTGCCCCATCTGAGTCTCCAAATTTTTGATAGCATCTTCAGTGCTCTTTTGGGTAGACTTAGTTTTCTGTATGAAATTGTTGAGAGTTTCCTCCATCCTCATGGACCTTTCATTAAGCATAGATAATTGTTGCCATAAGGTGGGTTGCTGCTGCTGCTTATTATATTGACCCGCTTGCCCAGTTTGCCCTTGACCAATGCTTGGGTGTGGTTTCCACCCCTGATTGTAGCTCCCTTGACGATACTGATTGGTCATGTAGTTTACATCCTCTACGGCTTCAACTGGAAAGGCACATTGACCATTGATATGGTCGCCTCCACACAATTCGCACAACTGGGTTTGTACCTGTGCAGCAGTTTTCAACTCTTTGGGTAATTGTGCAAGAGTTTTGGTCAGAGTTTCCAACTATTGAGTTAGAATTTTTTTTTGAGCTAGCAGGGCATCATGTGTCTGTAATTGGAGAACTCCTTTTTGTTGCATAGGAGCTCCTCTCTCACTGTGCAGCTCATTATCACTAGTAGCCATGTTTTCTATAATCTCTGTTGCTTCCTCTGGAGTTTTCCATTTGATATTGCCTCCTGCTGATGCGTCTAGCATCATCTTGGTTTGTGAACCAAGACCTCCAAGGAAAGTTAAGACTACTTCCTGATCTTCAAAACCATGCGTGGGAGTTTTACGTAACAAGCTTTTGTATCTTTCCCATGCATGACCTAGTGATTCCTCCATGCCTTGCCTGAAGGATGAGATCTCTTGCTTTCCTTTGTTTACCTTCGAAGAATTGAGTGCCCATATAGTTAAATTCTTGATCGAATTGCATACTGCATGCATTAGGCACACAACTCTAGAAAATATTTGTTAGCACAAAAAGATAGAGAAGAAGATATAGATTCAAAAGATAAAAGATTCAGAGGATAAGATAAAATAATATAAAATAAAATAAAATAAAATAAAATCTAATCTAATCAAATCAAATCAAATCAAATAAAATCTAATCTAATCAAATCAAATAAAATCTAATCTAATCAAATAAAATAAAATAAAATCAAATCAAATCAAATAAGATAAAATAAAAACCGAAAAAATAAAAACAGAAAATAAAAACAGAAATTCAAAATTAAAGTCAAAGATAATCAATAATCACAAAATTAACCAGTTAAACCACGAGTCCCCGGCAACGGCGCCAAAAACTTGATGGACAAATTTATGATCACCAAAATATGATGTCACAAACTTGTTTAACAATCGGCAAGTATGACCGAATCGTTTCAAGTAATAAACTCGGTAAGACCAAGTATCGTTCTCCCAAAGGACTCACGGCCTAGTTTAGTTATGTGATTTGTTGATTAGCTAAGACTTAAGAACAAAATAAGTGGAGTTTAATATGCAAAAGACGAAAATAAACATGTATGCATGAGGTTGATCAATGGCTAAAACAAAAGACAAGCACTTTCAATGAAATATATTGATGAATATGTTGTTGGGGGTCAATTTCATCTTATCCACTCTCATATATTTTAGGAATTCAACATTCAAGTCATCATTGTTAATGCCACTCTCTAAATTACCTTTCAAGAAGGCTTCTCCCTAATTACGAGTTCATACAATTCCTAGCATTCCTAATAATTAGTTTTTTTTAGCAAAGGAGCTTAAGGCAACCAATATACTATTGGGAGAAATTCCCCAGATCTAGACTTCCCCGTACGTTCCCGTATCGACAAAATCAATAATCATGCATTGAATGAGTTAAACAAACCAAGCATTGAGCAAAGAGGAAAAACCCTAACTAATGATGAAAGAAAGCATACGTCTTAGATTAAGATGCAAGCACAAATTCCATATATGAGAGCTTCAAAAGATTACATTGATTCCCCAACAAACATACAAGGTTTAGTTCACCATATTCATGGTGAACCTAGATGAACAATAATGAAAGAATGAAAGATAAAACCCTAGAAAGGTGAAGAGGTAGCCTGAGCATCCAAGATCCTCCTTCAAAGAGGTGGAAGAGAGAGTGTTTGCTTCGTTTCTGCCAAAGATACAAACCCTAAGACATCTAGGCCTTTAAATAAGACATAAAAATAATATAAAACGGGTCCAGGCCCAAACAGATCATAAAATCGCATAAAACTGGCCCAAAACTCGTCTGGTTGACTTTTTTCGTATTCTGGTTGACTGGTTGACTTTTCTGGTTGACTGATTGACTTTTCTGGTTGACTGGTTGACTTTTCTGGTTTCTTGTTGACTTTTCAGCACTCCAATCATTCGGTACTTCAATTGTTCTTTCAAATCATTCAATTAGCCGCTCAGCGGTTAGTGCGTGAGTAGTTTTCTCCCCTCAGCGGCCATTTTGCCCCTCAGCGGTCCTCCCGTGAGCTCCTGAGTGCCGCTCAGCGGTAAACTGCCGCTGAGCGGTAACTTCGGCTTCTCCTTTTGCACTTTTTGATGTCTTTTCTGATTCCATCTCTCTCCTTCTTCACTTCTTTCACCAAATTCACCTTAAAACCTGCACAAAAACACTGAAATCAAGCATAAACCTGTCCAGCTCTCTTATTTATGAAAACATGAGTAAAAGCATGATTTCAAGCTAGTTTCTAAGCATAAAGGTTGCTTTTAGTATCAATTTTAAGCATGAAAATAACAGTTTTTCAACTGTTATCAGCATGGAGGGCTACGACTTCCACGTCTTTGAAGCTAGAATTCGTTTTTCATTTGGAAAGCACAGGTCCTGTTCATTCACGTCCAGCACATCCTGGAGCAGTTTTCTTCTTTTACATTTTGCAGCATGCTGAAATGAGTTTTCTTTTCTTTCTTTAGAGGATAGTAGCAAGGTGATGAGATAGGAGTAGGTGTGTACGGTGACTCTGCAACGTAGAGTTCTAGAGGGTTTTCACTTTTTTATGCTAGAACCGAGAAGAATTTGCCATTTTCTTTAGAACAGGCGCCGCTTTCTTTTTGATTGAAGTTTATTCCAAAAGCACATTTCATTTTCTTTTTAGAAGCACACTGTGATTGATGATTTCATTTGGAGCAGTTGGCTCATTTCATTTTTATCTTGACTGTTCATGCATTTATTTTTAAGTGTTATGTCCGTGAATGATATGCGTTGTTATGTCTTCAATCAACAATTCATTTCTTTAGTTCAATAGTAGCATTTTAATAGGTTAATTACATTCGCTGAATTGTCCACTGCATCCCCGATTAACGCCCCTTTTTGCATTTAAAGTTTAGTCTCGCTGTGCTCATTAATTACATTTTGCATTGACGTTTCATTCCAACTATTTTATTCTCGCTGAATTGTACTTCTGCTGCGTTGAATTCCATAATGTTAAATGCATTTTCTTCCAAGCTTCATTTATCCTTTAATTAATTCACACACTTTAGAGCGGGTGAGTTTAATATTTTCACTTACTGTAATGCTTTTATGTTCGGTTGTGTTTAACTTAGTTCATTCTAATCACAAACATTTTCAACCCCCCCACTACGTGTTTGACCTAAGTCTCGAACCACATTTGGTCCTTGAGAGACGACCTAGGAGTCATTTCCTAGCACTATACTGCATTCTTTAATGCACATCAAATTTGATGGGCCGCGATAGCCACATCACTCCACTTCGTCAACTTCATCCACTTCGTCCACTTCCTCCACTTCGTCCACTTCCTCCACTTCATGCACTTCCTCCATTTCTTCCACTTACTCCACTTTCTCCACTTCGTCAACTTCGTCAACTTCGTCCACTTCCTCCACTACGTCAACTTCGTCCACTTCGTCCACTTCGTCAACTTCGTCCACTTCGTCAACTTCGTCAACTTTGTCCACTTCGTCAACTTCCTCCACTTCGTCTACTTCGTCCACTTCCTCCACTTCCCCCACTTCCCCAACTTCCTCCACTTCCTCCACTTCGTCATCTTCGTCAACTTCGTCCCCTTCGTCAACTTCGTCAACTTTGTCCACTTCCTCAACTTCCTCCACTTCCTCCACTTCCTCCACTTCCTCCACTTCGTCAACTTCGTCGACTTCATCATCTTCGTCAACTTCATCCCCTTCATCAACTTCGTCAACTTTGTCCACTTTGTCAACTTCGTCCACTTCGTCCACTTCCACCACTTCGTCCACTTCGTCCATTTCGTCCACTTCGTCCTCTTCATCCATTTCGTCCACTTCCTTCACTTCCTCCACTTTGTCAACTTCGTCCACTTCATCAATTCGTCAACTTCGTCCCCTTCTTTAACTTCGTCAACTTTGTCCAATTCGAAAATTTCGTCCACTTCCACCACTTCCACCACTTCCTCCACTTCCTCCACTTCCTCCACTTCCTCCACTTCCTCCACTTCCTCCACTTCCTCCACTTACTCCACTTCGTCAACTTCGTCCACTTCGTCAACTTCGTCCACTTCCTCCACTTCGTCCACTACGTCAACTTCCTCCACTTCGTCCAGTTCGTACACTTCGTCCACTTCCTCCACTTCCTCCACTTCCTCCACTTCGTCCAATTCGTCCACTACGTCCACTTCTTCCACCTCTCCACTTCGTCAACTTCGCCCACCTCGTCCATTTCGTCCACTTCGTCTACTTCGTCAAATTCGTCCACTTCGTCCACTTCGTCAACTTCGTCAACTTCGTCCACTTCGTGAACTTCCTCCACTTCCTCCTCTTCCTCCTCTTCTTCCACTTCGTCCACTTCCACCACTTGCTCCACTTCCTCCACTTCCTCAACTTCGTCCACTTCCTCCACTTCCTCCACTTCCTCCACTTCGTAAACTTCGTCCACGTCCTCCACTTCGTCCACTTCATCCACTTTGTCAACTTCCTCCGCTTCGTCCACTTCCTCCACCTTCTCCACTTCGTCAACTTCGTCCACTTCGTCATATTCGTCAACTTCGTCCCCTTCGTCAACTTCGTCCACTTCGTCAACTTCGACAACTTTGTCCACTTCGTCAACTTCGTCTACTTCGTCCACTTCCTCCACTTCCCGCACTTCCCCCACTTCCTCCACTTCATCATCTTCGTCAACTTCGTCGACTTCGTCATCTTCGTCAACTTCATCCCCTTCATCAACTTCGTCAACTTTGTCCACTTCGTCAATTTCGTGCACTTCGTCCACTTCCACCACTTCGTCCACTTCGTCCACTACGTCCACTTCGTCCATTTCGTCAACTTCGTCCTCTTCATCCATTTCGTCCACTGATGGACAAATTTATGATCACCAAAATATGATGTCACAAACTTGTTGAACAATCGGCAAGTATCACCGAATCGTTTCAAGTAATAAACTCGGTAAGACCAAGTATCGTTCTCCCAAAGGACTCACGGCCTAGTTTAGTTGTGTGGTTCGTTGATTACCTAAGACTTAAGAACGAAATATTTGAAGTTTAATATGCAAAATAGAAAATAAACATGTATGCATGAGGTTTTGATCAATGGCAAAAGCAAAAGACAAGCACTTTCAATGAAATATATATATATGAATATGTTGTTGGGGGTCAATTTCATCTTATCCACTCTCATATATTTTAGGAATTCAACATTCAAATCATCATTGTTAATGCCACTCTCTAAATTACCTTGTCAAGAAGGCCTATCCCTAATTACGAGTTCATACGATTCCTAGCATTCCTAATAATTAGTTCTCTTAGCACAGGAGCTTAACGACAACCAATATAATATTGGGAGAGATTTCCCGGATCTAGACTTCCCCGTACGTTCCCGTATCGACAAAATCAATAATCATGCATTGAATGAGTTAAACAAAGCAAGCATTAAGCAAAGAGGAAAAACCCTAACTAATGATGAAAGAAAGCATAAATCTTAGATTAAGATGCAAGCACAAATTCCATATATGAGAGCTTCAAAAGATTACATTGATTCCCCAACAAACATACAAGGTTTAGTTCACCATATTCATGGTGAACCTAGATGAACAATAATGAAAGAATGAAGCATAAAACCCTAGAAAGGTGAAGAGGTAGCCTGAGCATCCAAGATCCTCCTTCAAAGGGGTGGAAGAGAGAGTGTTTGCTTCGTTTCTGCCAAAGATACCAACCCTAAGACATCTAGGTCTTTAAATAGGACATAAAAATAATAGAAAACGGGTCTAGGCCCAAACAGATCATAAAATCGCATAAAACTGGCCCAAAACTCGTCTGGTTGACTTTTTTCGTATTCTGGTTGACTGTTGACTTTTTGGTTGACTGGTTGACTTTTCTGGTTGACTGGTTGACTTTTCTGGTTTCTGGTTGACTTTTCTGATTCCATCTCTCTCCTTCTTCACTTCTTTCACTAAATTCACCTTAAAACCTGCACAAAAACAATGAAATCAAGCATAAACCTGTCCAGCTCTCTTATTTATGAAAATATGGATAAAACCATGATTTCAAGCTAGTTTCTAAGTCTAAAGGTTGCTTTTTGTGTCAATTTTAAGCATGAAAATAACAATTTTTCAACTGTTATCACAACCCCAAAGTTAGAACTTTGCTTGTCCTCAAGCAAACAAGATGTAACTCAATCTTCAACCAATTCATATGATGGTTCACTCATTCAAAAATCCTCTTTTTCAAGATAAGTAACTACTTCACTCAAACTTATGACCAAGAGTTCAATCAAGATGTGCACATGCTTTAGTGTTCACAAAGTCATTTAAATTCCAACAAATGCTATTTTTCATGAATGATCAATCAATTAAGCATGGATGTTCATGTGCTTATGGAATATTTCCTCACTAGGTAAAGTGTTTCACTCAACACACAAGTGTATAAGAGGTAAAGTGTTTCACTCATTCACTCCACTATCACAATGTTACATGAATCAACTTTGCCTTTCATTTGACCACAATCAAAAACATTCACAAGCATGCATCATCACAAGGACTTTTCAATGGCTTATAATGTGGCTGGGCTAACAAGAAAATTGGTTTTTCTGGATCACAAAATCCTTGAGTTAAGATAATCATAACAACACAATTATTCTTATTTTTCCCAACTTGCCTTTGCATTTGCATTGAGCTTTGCTTCTTTTTCTTTTCTTTTCTTTTTTTCTTTTTCTTTGCATATTCTTACTTTTTAGCTCTTAGCTCAATGCTTTTCCTTTTTCATGTTTTTCCAACAACCCCAAACTTGAACATTTATCAATACCACACAAGATCTTCTACTTAACTCAAGGTAAAGATTTTCAATCAAGGGTTTTCAGTGTATGTTCAAGGCTAAGGGTTCAAAGGATAGAACACAAAGTGTTCTCTTTTAGTGGGCTAACTTTATGAATCTGGCCAATAAAAAGGGTTCCAACAAACGGCCTTGATCATATGATGCAAAACAAGCAATTGATTCAATCATAGAAAACCTGGGCAAAATCATTCATGGTTTCAAAGTAATAGCATTCAAACATAACAACTCTGGAGCTCAAAACCTCACATATAAGCTCATTCACATTTGACATACACATCCTGCTTAATCTCACAACCATAATCATGATATCCTGCATTTGTTCACAAAGCTTGTGAATCACCTGTATAAGCATTTTAATGTGCACATCTTCTCAACATCAATCAATCAATAAGCATCATCAAGCATTACTTATCAAACAATCACAGTTAATAGCAAACCATCATAACAAACCATGTTTCCAATAGAGTACATCAAACCCTAATGTAAAACAAAAAATAAATAAGTTTAGAAAACTTAAACCAACAATAGCATAAGTCCTGCTCTAGTTATGATAGCATTCATCAGTAAATGCTATCTCAACTCCTCATCAATCTGAGCTGTCCTCTGTATCTTCCTCTTCTTGGATCTTATAGTCTTGATTCTTTTTTGCCCGATGAGGAGGCCATCCCTGCATCAAACATAATTCACAAAACCAAAAGATACATTGTTAAGCATTAGTAAACCACAATGAAGAAATCAGCCCCTTCAATGATGCTCTCTCCCAACCCCAAACTTAGATGGAAAACTAGTGAGCAAGTGAGTGGAAGAGAAATTTTCTTAAGAGGGAAGAATGAAAAGATGTGAAAACCTTGAAGAAGGTATGTGGGAGTGTTTGTGTAGAGAGGAGTATGAAAGTATGAGCAAATGCGCAGCTTAGGGTATAAAAATACCCTAATGGGCTCGGGTCCCGCTAAGGGAAACTAAAGCCCATTCTGGGAGAGTACCGCTCAGCGGCACTTTCTTGAAGTGCTTTTCTCCTTCTTTTCTTAACCTACGTGTGTCCTAGACATGCCCCTCACTGGTTCCCTGCAATTCAATGTTTAAAATACTTATGCAAACCCTAACTAAAATAAAACAAACAAAAACAATCAATCAACTGGGTTGCCTCCCAGGTAGCGCTTGTTTAACGTCACGAGCCTGACCCAAAATCCACCAACACCCATCAATAGGTGTTACAACTTACCAACACCCATCAGTAGGTGTTACAACTTAGCATCCTTCAGTAGATGCTATGTCAAACTAGCATCCTTCAGTAGATGCTATCTCCAAAAATGTTGACAAAGTAATGTTCAACAGATTAAAAATTTACAAACCAAAGAAAAATTAAAAAGTTCTTAAATCCACTGGGTTGCCTCCCAGCAAGCGTTCTTTTAACGTCATTAGCTTGACCCAGTAAAGCTCAAGTTCCTTCTTTATAGTTGATGTTGTCATCCCACCAACTCCTCAGCTGTTTCCTGTGAACTGTTTTGGTCCTTCTAGAATGTGGAGACTCTATCTCTATCATCTCCTTCTCTTTAAAGCCCTTCACAACCCACAACTTGTTTTTGATTCTCACAGGTGTACCAAGTTGGGGTCTTCTTTTCTCCCAGTCATCAGGAATTTCTCCTCCTCTTCCAATCTTTTCTTCCTTGTGTACCTGAAACAACAAACAATGGTTACCTGCAACCTTGGGATTTTCATCTTTATGGCTAGTCATGTGTGCATATTGAAATGCAGCTTTATAACTAGCTTCCTCCTCCTGTGCTTGCGTCTCATCTTTGAAGACGTCTACAACCAATCTCTCCTCTCTGTCCTGGAGCACTACTATACCTTCAGTTACATCAATGATAGCTCTGGCCGTTTTCATAAACGGTCTTCCAAGTATGATAGGTATCTTCTCTGTCTCCATCTTCATCACCGCAAAGTCTGCCAGGAATTGAAGTTTGCCAACACAAACTATAATGTCCTCTGCAATCCCACATGGCTCCTTTGAAGATCCATCGGCCATTACTAGATTAACCTTTACAGGTTTCACATTAACATTGCCGATTTGCTCCAGTAAAGAGTAAGGTATCAAGTGAACACTTGAACCTAGATCAAGAAGAGCTTTCTTCACCCTTTTCTTCCCTATGGTACAAGGGATAGAAAAACTGCCTGGGTCTGTTGCTTTAGGAGGGAATGACTCTTTTGCCTCATCATCTCTACGTCTCTTCTTTGTAGAGATTTCTTCATTAGATTTAGTGTAAACCGTAATCTGTTGCAGAATCTGTTCCCAAGGTGCATCATTATCCACCATGTTGAATAACTCTGTGAAGTCCAGTTGTTTCCCTTGATGGATTGGAAAAGGAAAAGTGCTATTGCTCTCTATTTCTCTTCTCTCTTCTGTATCTAACTCAACTTTCTCATCATCAACACTCTCTACCACCTTGCACTCTTCTCTGGGGTTAACCTCAGTATTAGCCCCAAAATTTCTACTTGGCCTTTCTTCCACCTGTTTGGTGATCTGCCCCATCTGAGTCTCCAAATTTTTGATAGCAGCTTCAGTGCTCTTCTGTGTAGACTCAGTCTTCTGTATGAAATTGTTGAGAGTTTCGTCCATCCTCATGGACCTTTCATTAAGCATAGATAATTGTTGCCATAAGGTGGGTTGCTGCTGCTGCTTATTATATTGACCAGCTTGCCCAGTTTGCCCTTGACCAATACTTGGGTGAGGTTTCCACCCGTGATTGTAGCTTCCTTGACGGTACTGATTGGTCATGTAGTTTACATCCTCTACGGCTTCAACTGGAAAGGCACATTGACCATTGACATGGTCGCCTCCACACAATTCGCACAACTGGGTTTGTACCTGTGCAGCAGTTTTCAACTCTTTGGGTAATTGTGCAAGAGTTTTAGTCAGAGTCTCCAGCCGTTGAGTTAGAATTTTGTTTTGAGCTAGCAGGGCATCATGTGTCTGTAATTGGAGGACTCCTTTTTGCATAGGAGCTCCTCTCTCACTGTGTAGCTCATTATCACTAGTAGCCATGTTCTCTATAATCTCTGTTGCTTCCTCTGGAGTTTTCCATTTAATATTGCCTCCTGCTGAGGCGTCCAGCATCATCTTGGTTTGTGAACCAAGCCCTCCAAGGAAAGTTAAGACTACTTCCTGATCTTCAAAGCCATGCGTGGGTGTTTTTCTTAGCAAGCTTTTGTATCTGTCCCATGCATGCCCTAGTGATTCTTCCATACCCTGCTTAAATGAAGAAATCTCTTGCTTGCCTTTTGTCACCTTAGATTGTGGGAAGTACTTGTTTAAAAATTTTGTGACCACTGCTTCCCAGTCTGTGAAACTTTCTTCTGGGAAAGAATTCAACCAAAGCTTAGCATTGCCTCCCAATGAGAAAGGAAACAAGCTAAGTTTGATAGCTTCGTCTGGCACCCCATTAATTTTGACTGTGTTGCAAATCTCATTGAAGGTAGTGAGGTGCTCATATGGGCTTTCATGAGATAACCCATTAAATTGGTTGCTTTTCACCAGTTGAATCAGTGCTGGTTTGACCTCCATATTAGCTGCATTGACTCTAGGTCTAGCTATACTGTTAAAGTGCTGAGGTCCAGTTATATTGGTGTAGTCAGCAAGAGTTCTTCTAACATTGTTGTTCTCCATATTTTCTGTGCTATGAACAGAACCTTGTGGTGGTGATTGTAAGAGAGTTTCTGGAGAAGGGAAAAGTTCTCTAGATGTTCGGATTCTTCTCCTCCGTCTACTCTCGTCTAGACCTTCAAGCAGAGGTTCTGTTGTTTTCTTGCTCCTTGTTCTAATTGCTTCCTGCATGCACAAGAAAACAAAACCCCAGAAAATATTTGTTAGCAAAAAAAAATATAAGAGAAGATATAGATTCAGAAGATAAAAGATTCAGAGGATAATATAAAGGTTTAATCCTATACTACATCCCTATTTATGTACGAATGTCTCAATTGGGTCCTCGTTTTTTCAAGTGTATCAAAATGATCCTTAATTTTGAAAATTGATATCAATTGAGTCCTTTCCGTTAAGTTGGCTGGACGGCGTTAAAAAAATTGATGAGTGGATGCTGAGATGACGAACGAACGCTCGTCCACCAGCGAACGAACGCTCGTCCACCAGCGAACGAACGCTCGTCCACCAGAGAACGAACGCTCGTCGACCTCTTACTGCTGGACGACCGTTCGTTCCACACTGGAATACCGTTCGTTCGGTGGTCGACGAGCGTTCGTTCGCTGATGGACGAGCGTTCGTTCGCTGGTGGACGAGCGTTCGTTCGTCATCTCAGCATCCACTCATCAATTTTTTTAACGCCGTCCAGCCAACTTAACGGAAAGGACTCAATTGATATCAATTTTCAAAATTAAGGACCATTTTGATACACTTTAAAAAACGAGGACCCAATTGAGACATTCGTACATAAATAGGGATGTAGTATAGGATTAAACCTAATATAAAATAAGATAGAATAAAATAAAATAAAATCAAATCAAATCAAATCAAATCAAATCAAATAAAATCAAATCAAATCAAATAAGATAAAATAAAATAAAATAAAATAAAATCTAATCTAATCAAATCAAATCAAATAAAATCAAATCAAATCAAATAAGATAAAATAAGATAAAAACAGAAAATAAAAGCAGAAATTCAAAATTAAAGTCAAAGATAATCAATAATCACACAAATTAACCAGTTAAACCACGAATGATCACCAAAATATGATGTCACAAACTTGTTGAACAATCGACAAGTATGACCAAATCGTTTCAAGTAATAAACTCGGTAAGACCAAGTATCGTTCTCCCAAAGGACTCACGGCCTAGTTTAGTTGTGTGGTTCCTTGATTAGCTAAGACTTAAGAACGAAATATTTGAAGTTTAATATGCAAAATAGAAAATAAACATGTATGCATTAGGTTTTGATCAATGGCAAAAGCAAAAGACAAGCACTTTTAATGAAATATATATATATATGAATATGTTGTTGGGGGTCAATTTCATCTTATCCACTCTCATATATTTTAGGAACTCAACATTCAAATCATCATTGTTAATGCACTCTCTAAATTACCTTGTCAAGAAGGCCTATCCCTAATTACGAGTTCATACGATTCCTAGCATTCCTAATAATTAGTTCTCTTAGCACAAGAGCTTAACGACAACCAATATAATATTGGGAGAGATTCTCCGGATCTAGACTTCCCCGTACGTTCCCGTATCGACAAAATCAATAATCATGCATTGAATGAGTTAAACAAAGCAAGCATTAAGCAAAGAGGAAAAACCCTAACTAATGATGAAAGAAAGCATAAATCTTAGATTAAGATGCAAGCACAAATTCCATATATGAGAGCTTCAAAAGATTACATTGATTCCCCAACAAACATACAAGGTTTAGTTCACCATATTCATGGTGAACCTAGATGAACAATAATGAAAGAATGAAGGATAAAACCCTAGAAAGGTGAAGAGGTAGCCTGAGCATCCAAGATCCTTCAAAGGGGTGGAAGAGAGAGTGTTTGCTTCGTTTCTGCCAAAGATACCAACCCTAAGACATCTAGGTCTTTAAATAGGACATAAAAGTAATAGAAAACGGGTCCAGGCCCAAACAGATCATAAAATCGCATAAAACTGGCCCAAAACTCGTCTGGTTGACTTTTTTCGTATTTTGGTTGACTGGTTGACTTTTTGGTTGACTGGTTGACTTTTCTGGTTGACTGGTTGACTTTTCTGGTTTCTGGTTGACTTTTCTGATTCCATCTCTCTCCTTCTTCACTTCTTTCACTAAATTCACCTTAAAACCTGCACAAAAACACTGAAATCAAGCATAAACCTGTCCAGCTCTCTTATTTCTGAAAATATGGATAAAAGCATGATTTCAAGCTAGTTTCTAAGTGTAAAGGTTGTTTTTTGTGTCAATTTTAAGCATGAAAATAACAGTTTTTCAACTGTTATCATCCACTTCCTTCACTTCCTCTACTTTCTCAACTTCCTCCACTTCGTCAACTTCCTCAACTTCGTCAACTTTGTCCCCTTCTTTAACTTCGTCAACTTTGTCCAATTCGAAAACTTCGTCCACTTCCACCACTCCCACCACTTCCTCCACTTCCTCCACTTCCTCCACTTCCTCCATTTACTCCACTTCGTCAACTTCGTCCACTTCGTCCACTACGTCAACTTCCTCCACTTCGTCCAGTTCGTACACTTCGTCCACTTCGTCCACTTCGTCCACTTCCTCCACTTCGCCCAATTCGTCCACTACGTCAACTTCGTCCACTTCGTCCACCTCGTCCACTTCGTCAACTTCGCCCACCTCTTCCACTTCGTCCACTTCGTCTACTTCATCAAATTCGTCCACTTCGTCCACTTCGTCAACTTCGTCAACTTCGTCCACTTCGTCAACTTCCTCCACTTCCTCCACTTCGTCCACTTCCTCCTCTTCTTCCACTTCGTCCACTTCCACCACTTTCTCCACTTCCTCCACTTCCTCAACTTCCTCCACTTCCACCACTTCCTCCACTTCCTCCACTTCCTACACTTCGTCCACTTCGTAAACTTCGTCCACTTTGATGGACAAATTTATGAACACCAAATTATGATGTCACAAACTTGTTTTCAATCGACAAGTATGACCGAATCGTTCAAGTAATAAACTTGGTAAGACCAAGTATCGTTCTTCCCAAAGGACTCACGGCCTAGTTTAGTTATGTGGTTTCTTGATTAACTGAGACTTACAAACGAAATATTTGGAGTTTAATATGCAGGACAGAAAATAAACATGTATGCATGAATTTTGATCAATGGCAAAAAGCAAAAGATAAACACTTTCAATGAAATATAGATATGAATATGTTGTTGGGGGTCAATTTCATCTTATCCACTCTCATATATTTTTAGGAATTCAACAGTCAAATCATCATTGTTAATGCCACTCTCTAATGTACCTTTCCAGAAGGCTTCTCCCTAATCACGAGTTCATACAATTCCTAGCATTCCTAATGATCAGTTCATAAGTGCAGGAGCTTAACGACAACCAATATAAAATTGGGAGAAATTCCCCGGATCTAGACTTCCCCGTACGTGCCCGTATCGACAAAACCAATAATCATGCATCGAATGAGTTAAACAATGCAAGCATTAAGCAAAGAGGAAAAACCCTAACTAATGATGAAAGAAAGCATAAGTCTTAATTAAAAGATGTAAAAACAGATTCCATATATGAGAGTTTCACAAGATTACATTGATTCCCCAACAAACATACAGAGTTTAGTTCACCATATTCATGGTGAACCTAGACGAATTACAATGAAAGAATGAAAGAATAAACCCTAAAAAGGTGAAGAGGAAGCCTCAGCATCCAAGATCCTCCTTCAAAGGGGTGGAAGAGAGAGTGTTTGCTTCGTTCCAGCCAGAGATGCCTAACCCTAGGAAACCCTAAAGCTTATATATCATTCGTAAATTACAAAAAGTCAAATCCAAGCCCATTAAAGTGCCGCTCAGCGGTGAGTGCGTGACTTGTTTTCTCCCCTCAGCGGCCATTTTGCCCCTCAGCGGACCTCCCGCAAGCTCCTGAGTGCCGCTCAGCTGTAAACTGCCGCTCAGCGGTGAGTGCATGACTTGTTTTCTCCCCTCAGCGGCCATTTTGCCCCTCAGCGGACCTCCCGCAAGCTCCTGAGTGCCGCTCAGCGGTAAACTGCCGCTGAGCGGTGACTTCGGCTTCTCCTTTTTGCACTTTTTGTTGTCTTTTCTGATTTCAATTCTCTCCTTCTTCACTTCTTTCACCAAATTCACCTTAAAACCTGCACAAAAACACTGAAATCAAGCATAAACCTGTCCAGCTCTCTTATTTCCAAAAATATAAAGAAAAACATGATTTCAAGCTAGTTTCTAAGTGTAAAGGTTGCTTTTAGTGTCAATTTTAATCATAAAAATAACAGTTTTTCAACTGTTATCACACTTCCTCCACTTTGTCAACTTCCTCCACTTCCTCACCTTCTCCACTTTGTCAACTTTGTCCACTTCGTGATATTCGTCAACTTCGTCCCCTTCGTCAACTTTGTCCATTTCCTCCACTTTTTCCACTTCGTCAACTTCGTCCACTTCGTAAACTTCGTCCCCTTCGTCAAGTTCGTCAACTTTGTCCACTTCGTCAACTTCGTCCACTCCGTCCACTTCCTCAACTTGGTCCACTTCGTCCACTTCGTCCACTTCCTCCACTTCGTGCACTTCCTCCATTTCTTCGACTTACTCCGCTTCCTCCAGTTCGTCAACTTCGTCCACTTCATCAACTTCGTCCACTTCCTCCACTTCGTCCACTACGTCAACTTCCTCCAGTTCCTCCAGTTCCTCCACTTCCTCCACTTCCTCCACTTCCTCCACTTCCTCCACATCCTCCACTTCCTCCACTTCCTCCACTTTGTCCACTTCGTCTACTTCGTCAACTTTGTCCACTTCGTCAACTTCGTCCACTTCGTCCACGTCCTCCACTTCAACCACTTCCTCCACTTTCTCCGCTTCCTCCACTTCCTCAACTTGGTCCATTTCGTCCACTTCCTCCACTTCGTGCACTTCCTCCATTTCCTCCACTTACCCCCTTCCTCCACTTCGTCAACTTCTTCAACTTTGACCACTTCGTCAACTTTGACCACTTTGTCAACTTCGTCCACTTCCTTGAATTTGTCCACTACGTCAACTTCGTCCACTTCCTCCACTTCGTCAACTTCGTGCACCTCGTCCACGTCGTCAACTTCGTCAAATTCATCCACTTCATCAACTTTGTCCACTTTGTCCACTTCATCAACTTCTTCCACTCCGTCCACTTCGTCGACTTCGTCAACTTCGTCCACTTCGTCGATTTCCTCCACTTACTCCACTTACCCCCGTTCCTCCACTTACCCCCGTTCCTCCACTTCGTCAACTTTGTCCACTTCGTCAACTTCTTCCACTTCGTCCACTTCGTTCTCTTCGTCCATTTCGTCCACATCCTCCACTTCCTCCACTTCGTCAATTTCCTCCACTTCCTCCACTTTCTCCACTTTCTCCATTTCCTCCACTTCCTCTACTTCCTCCACTTCGTCCATTTCGTCCACTTCGTCCTTTTCGTCCATTTCGTCCACTTCGTCCTTTTCGTCCATTTCGTCCACTTCCTCCACTTCCTCCACTTCGTCAACTTCGTCCACTTTGTCCACTTCGTCAACTTCATCATCTTCGTCAACTTCGTCATCTTCGTCAACTTCGTCCCCTTCGTTAACTTCGTCAACTTCGTCCACCTCGTCAACTTCGTCAAATTCATCCACTTCGTCAACTTTGTCCACTTCGTCCACTTCGTCAACTTCGTCCACCTCGTCGACTTCCTCCACCTCCTCCACTTCCTCCACTTCGTCATCGTCGTCCACTTCGTCATCTTCGTCAACTTCGTCCCCTTCGTCAACTTCGTCCACTTCCTCCACTTCGTCAACTTCGTCTACTTCCTCCACTTCTTCCACTTCGTCACTACGTCAACTTCGTCCACTTCCTCCACTTCCTCCACTTCATCCACTTCCTCCACTTCCTCCACTTCCTCCACTTCCTCCAATTCCTCCACTTCCTCCACTTCCTCCACTTCGTCAACTTCGTCCACTTCCTCCACTTCATCCATTTCAACCGCTTCCTCCACTTCCTCAACTTCGTCCACTTCGTCCACTTCCTCCACTTCGTCCACTTCCTCCATTTCCTCAACTTACCCCCCTTCCTCCACTTCGTCAACTTCGTCAAGTTTGACCTCTTCGTCAACTTTGTCCACTTCCTCCAATTCGTCCACTACGTCAACTTTGTCCACTTCCTCCACTTGCTCCACTTCGTCCACTTCGTCCTCTTTGTCCACTTCGTCAACTTCGTCCACTTCGTCCACTTCGTCCACTTCAACCACTTCCACCACTTCCTCCATGATGAGTCAATATTTTCTTCACTTCACTTAATCTATTGTGCTAGAATTAATGAGGGATTTGTGCTTGAATGTCCAGTATTTTCCTATTTTTGCTAATTGTGCTTAATTTGACCAGAAATTGTTATTTTAATTAATTTGGATTATTTGAGCTTATTATTTTCATTTTGGATTGTAGGAAAATTTTTAAAATACAATTCGGGACATTTAGAGGTCAAAAGAAAAGGCCACATCTATATCTTAAGCTAAAATGAGAGAGGAGGTGTAGATTTCATGTTTGGGGGTACACACGGAGATGGGCTGGAATGTAAAATACACATACTGATTCCATTTAAAAGCAATGTTACGGCCTACATTAGGAGCTACACGCTGCAACTGTTGAGCAAAGTTTTGAGGGAGCAACACTTCATCTTTGTTGGGCTTTTAGAGAGTCACGGCCCATAGCAGCAGAGAAAGAATATCACGCGTCCAGCGATCTGCACCCACGGCCTGCTCATTCACGCGGTCCAGCATCTTGGATTCATGAAAGCATCAGTACACGTCCAGCAACTCAGCACACGTCCAGAACCTTAGCATCACGGTCCAGCATGGGCAGCGGAGCCCAATGATGGTTGAAGAGAAGGGCTTGGATGCACACATCCAGCAGCCTTCACGGTCCAGCAACTCCCATCCAGCAAGCTTGGAGAGAATTTGAATTGGAGGGTTTTCACGCGGAGAATGGGAGGCACAGAGGTGTCCAAAGAAGAATCATTTTCTTCACGTGGACAGCAGCAAAGCTTGGACGGTCACGGTTGGAAGCATTGGAGGATTTATTATTAGGCTCTAAAGAAAGGAGGGCTGCCACGTCTTTGAAGGGGGTGTAGCAAGAATTAATTGGGGAGCATTCATCAAAGAGGGCTGGTTCATTAGGGCTGCTGCACGTGGAATTTTGGGGGTTTCATCTTTCATTTAATGGAAGCACACAGCTGAGGTGTGTCTCGGCCTGGAGCTGTAGCCGCCACCGAAGAGGAGGTAGAGCGGAAGAAAGAAAGAAAGCATGCTGTTACGGGATTGTGGATGAAAAAGCTGGAGAAAATGTTGGAGCGTGGAGATGAAGAGAAGAAGCTACTGTCACGGTGATTTGTTAGGAGAAAATGCTGGAAGAAGTGGATGTACATGGAGGTGGGGTTCTCGGTCACAATAGCAAGAATTGTGTGATTCTTTCTTGTAGCTAGGAGAAGTGCAGCATTGGTCCACCAGCATATGATTTTCACGGAAGAAAGTGGTCCATGTAGTAGTAGTGTATGATGCTTTCAATTCATTTAGTTTGTTTGCACGGTGATATGATTTTGATTCCAGCAAATATACTTTCATTTTGCTTTTAGAGAGAGTGGGACGGTCCTACTAGAAGTCACACTTGTTTTCATTTTGCAAATGAACATGTTTTTTTTGTTTGCCTCTCTTAGATAATGCACATGTTATTGGGTCCAGCAGCAGCTCTCTTTACCACCTTTTTATTTTGCTTTCTTTTTAAACATGAGATAGACGTAATTGATTGAAGAAGAGGTGCAACACCGGTTTTGCTTTCTTGGAATAGGATGGTGATTATTCTAGGAAGAAGCTAAGTGTTGGTTTCATTTTTAAAAAAAGACAAAAAGCTTTCAATAGTTAGTTTTTATTTTGGAGCATCTTTCATTTCATTTTGGAGAAAGGTTTACCTTAGCAAAGGTGTCATGCCTTCTTGAAAGAATTTTCTTTTACTTTATTCTAAAAAGCTACTTCCACTTCCAACATTTTCATTGCAATTGTCACATCCATTCTCGGTTACTCACTTGTTTATTTTATTTTATTCCATTTGCATGGTGCTTAAATTTATTTACGTGTTCAATATGGGCTCAATCAAAAGTGTTGTTGCCACGTCCCTTATGTAGGAGCTCCAAGGATCTTTTTTAATTGCATTTCAAGTGAAAAAATATGCCAATCAAGGGCTGCTGCAACGTCTTTCATCTAGGAGCTCCAAGGGTGTTCTTTTAAATTATTTTCTTTTGGTAGATGAATGGGTCACGGTTAATGGAGAAGTTTTATTTTCTTTTATTTTGCCTTAAAATATTTTATATCATATATTGAAATGATTTTTTTTGGTGAATGTGTAGGATAGATGACAATATTGTGCATTTAATGTTTTAGCTCAAGCGTTGCATTGTTACAGCTGGAATTGTGTTTGAATATTTATCTGTTGTAGTTTCCATTTTAATGCTTTCATTTATATTTGTGTTTAATTCTCATTTTTAATTTAGTTCATTCTAATCACAAACATTTTCAACCCTCCCCCACTACGTGTTGATCTAAGACTGAACCACATAATTGGTCCTTGAGAGACGATCTAGGAGTCACTTCCTAGCACTATATTGCATTCTTTAATGCACAACAAATTTGATGGGCCGTGACAGCCCGCATCAAATTTTGGCGCCGCTGCCGGGGACCAACGGTTCGGTCTTAGGTCTTTTGTTGTGTTAGTGTGTGTTGTGTTTTGTCTTGTGTTGTGAGTGTGATGTTCTGTTTTTTGTGTGCGTGTTGCATGTATAAATGTGTTGTGTTTTATTTGTTTCGTAATTTTTAGTATTTTTCTTTTTCCATGTCTACCTATTCTGGTTATGTGAATAATGCTTATTCTGTGAGTGCCTCTGATCATGATTCTCCTTTTGCATGGTACTCTGATTGTAATTCTGCTAATTTTTATGTTGAGAACTATATGGCTCATCCTCAATTTCTTGAGAGCGCTCCTCGTGAGCCGGTTCCACCTACAAAGGATGATATTCATTGCGTTCTAAGCACTGGACTGATATATTTGCTCCCTAAGTTTCATGGTTTTGCAGGAGAATGCCCACATAGACATTTGGAGGAGTTCCACATCATGTGCTCTTCAATGAAGCCTCCACATGTCCCTCTTGATCACATTTTCTTGAGGGCATTTTCGCATTCATTACAAGGAGTAGCTAAGGATTGGAAAGACTCTCTTCCTCTATGATCTGTTACCGTGGGGATATCTTGAGCATCAGTTTCTGAGCAAATTCTCCCCTGTGTAGTATGGTTACAACAACAATCCTGGATGGAATGACTCTAGCTTGGGATGGTATAATGCGCCACAACAACATCATTATCCAGAACCACCATTCTAGAGTACTTTTATGTCTCCACCAGTGATAACAGTTGAAAAACTGTTATTTTCATGCTTAAAATTGATACTAAAAGCAACCTTTAACACCTAGAAACTAGCTTGAAATCATGCTTTTGGTCATATTTTTAGAAATAAGAGAGCTGGATAGGTTTATGCTTGATTTCAGTGTTTTTGTGCAGGTTTTAAGGTGAATTTGGTGAAAGAAATGAAGAAGGACAGAGATGAAATCAGAAAAGACATCAAAAAGTGCAAAAGGAGAAGCCGCAACTGCCGCTCAGCGGCAGTTTACCGCTGAGCGGCACTCAGGCAGTCACGTTGGATCCGTTGAGGGGTGAAAAGGCCGCTGAGGGGAAGAAAACAACTCACACACTTACCGCTGAGCGGTAGTTTACCGCTAAGCGGCACTATTTTTGGGCTTGGGCCTAATTTTCTGTATTTTTAGAATAGTATATAAGCTTTAGGACGTCCTAGGGTTTGTATCTTTAGCTGAGACGAAGCAAACACTCTCTTTTCCACCCCTTGAACGAAGATCTTGGATGCTCAGGCTACCTTCTCCTCTTTCTAGGGTTTTATCTTTCATTCTTTCATTATTGTTCATCTAGTTTCACCATGAATATGGTGAACTAAACCTTGTATTGTTGTTGGGGAATCAATGTAGTCTTGTGAAACTCTCATATATGGAATTTGATTTAATGTCTTATATTAAGATATATGCTTTCTTTTATCATTAGCTAGGATTTTTCCTCTTTGCTTATTGCTTGCTTTGTTTAACTCATTCATTGCCATGATTATTGATTTTGTCGATACGGGAACGTACGAGGAAGTCTAGATCTGGGGAATTTCTCCCAATAGCATATTGGTTGCCTTTAAGCTCCTGCACTTTAAGAACTAATTACTAAGAATGCTAGGAATTGTATGAACTCGTAATTAAGGATAGGCCTTCTTGCAAGGTGATTTAGAGAGTGGCATTAGCATTGATGATAAGAATGATGAATTCCTAAAGTATATGAGAGTGGATAAGATGAAATTGATAACCCCAACAACATACTCATCCATCTAATTCATTGAAGTGTTTGTATTCTGTTTCTCTCCATTGATCAAATTCATGCATACATATTTAATTACTGTCTCTTGCATTGAAACCTACAATCAATTTGTTCTTAAGTCTTAAATAATCAACAAATCACATAGCTAAACTAGGCCGTGAGTCCTTTGGGAAAACGATACTTGGTCTTACCTTGTTTTATTACTTGATACGATTCGGTCACACTTGCCGATTGTTAAACAAGTTTGTGGCGCCGTTTTTCGGTGTTCATAAATTTGTCATCAACCAGTCCAGCAATACCAGAGTCAGCAATATGATGCTCCTGCACAAATAGCTCCTCAGCCTTCTACCTCTGAGCCTACATTGAAGGAGTTACTGAGGCAGATGGCCATGCAGAACATTGAGTTCATGCAAGAGACCAGAACATCCATTCAAAGTTTGAATGATCAGATAGGGCAGATGGCCACTCAACTCACTGAGGAACAGTCTCAAGATTCAGAGTTACCATTTCAGACTGTTCAGATTCCAGATGATGTTAGTGTCATCCACATAGGAGATGGGGAACAGAGTCATGAGCTTACTGTTGCGCCACCTACTTTCCCATCACCCTATGGCCCTACTCTTGCACATGAGGAGACTGATGAAGATTTTGAGGACCAGACAGGTATAAGCAGTAATTTTGAGTTAGGTAGACCATTTTCATCTTCCACCACTATTCCAATCTTTAGTGAAGTGGAGGTAAACATACCTAAGATTGATTATGTTCTTGATGATCATGTTGTTGATAGGTATGTTATTGATGATTATATTGTTGATGAGCATGCTTTTCATTTCCAATCTTTGCATGATGAGAAACAACTTTTGCCATCCTATCTGAATACTTCTTATCCATGCACTAAACGTGAATATGAGTCTGTTGTTGATATTGTTTCTAAATCTGAAAGTGATTCTTGTTCTGAGAGTATAATTGAGGTTCAGTCTGATAAATTGGGATTGGGTGTTATACCTCTGCATGTCATTTCTTTGGAACCACATTGCACTAACCCTATTGTAGGAGGTACACATGAATTTGACCAACATGCACCCACAGTGGAAGACAAAGGTGCCAGTGTATTGACTAAAACCTCCTCAACAGATGTATTGACTAAGCATCCAGCAACACAAACACAGTAATCACCAACAACTTTTCAAATAAAAGACCAAAACATCACAGAATCAGGACAGATGTACAAAACAGATAGCACATGAATATATACAGGTCAGAATTATTAAAGAGCACAAAAAGTAAAAAAAATTTGAAAATCATTACGAAAACAGAATATAAAATCTACAGTAGGAAAATCAACACAATACTTAACTAAAATAAAAAACAAGAGTAGAAAAGGAGGAGATAAAGTTTAATCAAGGTAGATTTTCTAGAACTGGATCATTAAATTGCAATGTACTTTTCTCATTTTCTACAGGCTGCTGATGGACAAATTTATGAACACCAAATTATGATGTCACAAACTTGTTTTTCAATCGGCAAGTGTGACCGAATCGTTCAAGTAATAAACTTGGTAAGACCAAGTATCGTTCTTCCCAAAGGACTCACGGCCTAGTTTAGTTGTGTGGTTTCTTGATTAGCTAAGACTTAAAAACGAAATATTTGGATTTTATATGCAAAAGACGAAAATTAAATATGTATGCATGAAGTTTTGATCAATGGCAAAAAGCAAAAGATAACACTTTCAATGAAATTTATGTATGAATATGTTGTTGAGGGTCAATTTCATCTTATCCACTCTCATATATTTTAGGAATTCAACATTCAAATCATCATTGTTAATGCCACTCTCTAAAGTACCTTTCAAGAAGGCTTCTCCCCAATCACGAGTTCATACAATTCCTAGCATTCCTAATGATCAGTTCATAAGTGCAGGAGCTTAACGACAACCAATATAATATTGGGAGAAATTCCCCAGATCTAGACTTCCCCGTACGCGCCCGTATCGACAAAACCAATAATCATGCATCGAATGAGTTAAACAATGCAAGCATTAAACAAAGAGGAAAAACCCTAACTAATGATGAAAGAAAGCATGAATCTTAAATAAAAGATGTAAAAACAGATTCCATATATGAGAGCTTCAAAAGATTACATTGATTCCCCAACAAACATACAGAGTTTAGTTCACCATATTCATGGTGAACCTAGATGAATAACAATGAAAGAAGGAAAGATAAAACCCTAAAAAGGTGAAGAGGAAGCCTCAGCATCCAAGATCCTCCTTCAAAGGGGTGGAAGAGAGAGTGTTTTCTTCGTTCCAGCCAAAGATACAAACCCTAGGAAACCCTAAAGCTTATATATTATTCGTAAATTACAGAAAATTAGGTCCAAGCCCATAAAAGTGCCGCTCAGCGGTAAGTGCGTGAGACGTTTCTTCCCCTCAGCGGCCATTTTGCCCCTCAGCGGACCTCCCGTGACTTCCTGAGTGCCGCTCAGCGGTAAACTGCCGCTGAGCGGTGACTTCGGCTTCTCCTTTTGCACTTTTTGATGTCTTTCCTGATTCCATCTCTCTCCTTCTTCACTTCTTTCACCAAATTCACCTTAAAACCTGCACAAAAACACTGAAATCAAGCATAAACCTGTCCAGCTCTCTTATTTCTGACAATATGAAGAAAAGCATGATTTCAAGCTAGTTTCTAAGTATAAAGGTTGCTTTTAGTATCAATTTTAAGCATGAAAATAACAGTTTTTCAACTGTTATCACAACCCCAAACTTAGAACTTTGCTTGTCCTCAAGCAAACAAGATGTAACTCCATCTTCAACCAATTCATATGATGGTTCACTCATTCAAAAATTCTCTTTTTCAAGATAAGTAACAACTTCACTCAAACTTATGACCAACAGTTCAATCAAGATGTGCACATGCTTTAGTGTTCACAAAGTCATTTAAATTCCAACAAATGCTATTTTTCATGAATGATTAATCAATTAAGCATGGATGTTCATGTGCTAATGGAATATTCTCTCACTAGGTAAAGTGTTTCACTCAACACACAAGTGTATAAAAGGTAATCACTCATTCACTCTACTATCACAATGTCACATGAATCAACTTTGCCTTTCATTTTACCACAATCAAAAACATTTACAAGCATGCATCATCACAAGGACTTTTCAATGGCTTATAATGTGGCTGGGCTGACAAGAAAATTGGTTTTTCTGGATCACAAAATCCTTGAGTTAAGAGAATCATAACAACACAATTTTTCTTATTCTTCCCAACTTCTCTTTGCATTTGCATTGAGCTTTGCTTCTTTTTCTTTTCTTTTCTTTTTCTTTGCATATTCTTACTTTTTAGCTCTTAGCTCAATGCTTTTCCTTTTTCATGTTTTCCTAACAACCCCAAACTTGAACATTTAACAATACCACATAAGATCTTCTACTTAACTCAAGGTAAAGATTTTCAATCAAAGGTTTTTCAATTTATGTTCAAGGCTAAGGGTTCAAAGGATAGAACAATAAGTGTTCTCTTTTAGTGGGCTAACTTTATGAATTAGGCCAATAAAAAGGGTTCCAACAAACGGCCTTGATCATATGATGCAAAACAAGCAATTGATTCAATCATAGAAAATCTGGGCAAAGTCATTCATGCCTTCAAAGTAATAGCATTCAATCAATAAACTCTGAAGCTCAAAACCTCACATATAAGCTCATTCACATTTGACATACACATCCTGCTTAATCTCACAATCACAATCATAATATCATGCATTTGTTCACAAAGCTTGTGAATCACCTGTATAAGCATTTTAATGTGCACATCATCTCAACATCAATCAATCACTAATCATCATCAAGCATTACTTATCAAACAATCACAGTTAATAGCAAACCATCATAACAAACCAGGTGTTCAATAGAGTACATCAAACCCTAATCTAAAAACATAAAACAAATAAGTTCAGAAAACTTAAACAAACAAAAGCATAAGCATATGATAGCATTCATCAGTAAATGCTATCTCAGCTCCTCATCAGTCTGAGCTGTCCTCTGTGTCTTCCTCTTCCTCCTCATCTTCATCATCTTCAAATGCCTCATTATCATCAGCTTCATCTTCTTCCATCTCTCTAGCTGAAGCTTCAGCTGCTCCAGCTCCTCCTCCATGCACTGGTTCCTCTGGCCAAGCTACCACATTATGGAATTCATCCATAGTCCACCTGTGGGCTGGAGGTGTATCATACATCCCCACAATCATCTTAGCAGTGGCCACCTGCCCTCTGTGAATGGACTGCAACTGAGCACCTATAAGAGACATATACATGTCCCTCATCTGGAATGGTTCTGCTTCATGTGTCTCAGCAGATGTCTGGCTCTGTGCTGGCCCTCTCTCTCTACGAGCACGGCGTGGTGGAACTGGCTGAGCTGCATCCTCACCTCCACAGTACTGTCTGTAATAGGCTTCATCAATAGCTTTTCTTGGCCTCTCAAATGGTGGAACAGAAGTATCCACCCCAGCTAGCTTGCAAAGGTGAGTAATCAAAGAAGGATGTCCTAATGGTGCTTTGTTGTTTGAAGTGTTGGCGCACACACTAATTTCATCAGCTATCACCTGCTCAATATTAACATTTAAATTTCTGATAGCACAGTAGATGAATAGTGCCCTGTTGAGAGTAATATCTGACACATGTGAACATGGATGAATGTTGGCATGAGAAAACGTCATCCAATACTTTGCAAGAGGAGTCAAATCCGTCCTCCTAATGTTAACCACTGAGCCAGATCGATTCCTTTGGAAGTGTCCTCCAGGTATACACAGTACTCTCTCCACATCCTCATAATCAGCACCTTCCTCCATGCAAAGAGCAAACTGGCACTGCTCACCAGCCCATACAGTGTCCAGGAAGTTATTAATAGAATCAGGATCATACCTGATAGCATGGCCTCTGACATAGCCCAAATAATTCTCAACTGGATAATCACCAATCTTCTTTGCATTGGTGTAAAATTCCTCTACCACAGCTATGTTGGCAGGTGCAGGATAAGTGGCTAGCTTTCCCTATTCATTCCCTAACACTTGCTCTCCAAATTGAGGAGCAAAGTTAGGTATCATTCCAACCTTTCTCTCCATCAGAAGTCTCCTGTCCTGAACCACCCTAAAGTGCTTCTCATGTTTTCTAGAGAGGAACTTGCTAGAGTGGGGTTGCTCTGGTTCCTTTTCCTTTCTCTTGGTTGCCATGGTTTTCAATCTTTTTCCTGAAGAGGATGCCATTCCTACATTCAAATACAAATACAAAACCACAGAACATGATGTTAATCATTAGTAAAACATAGAACACAACTCCTTTCGAAGCTAAACCACCGCCGAGGGCCAGAATTTCCCCTCAGCGCCACCAGTGCCACATTCAAACATGCAAAAATTCAGAAAAACCAAATCTGGCAGAGTGCCGCTCAGCGGTAAACTGCCGCTCAGCGGTAACTCTGCAGATTTTTGAAAATCTTGTTTTAAAGTTGTCCTAACTCCACCCAAATGCAATTTTCAGTTTTCCAGTTTATAATCATGCAGTTTAATCGGTTCAAACATCAAAGATATCATCAAATCATGCATAGAAATCAAAACCCCTAAATATTCATGCTTTGACAATCACATTCAAAATCAAAAACCCTAGAATGAACAAAATGCATTTTACTTACTTGGGTGGAGATACTTGATGCAATGAGAATTTTTCCAATCTAAGATACTCTCTTCCAACCCCAAACTTTGATGGCACACTAGTGAAAAAGTGAGTGGAAGAGAAATTTTCTTAAGAGGGAAGAGTGAAAAGATGTGGAAAACCTTGGAAAAGGTATGTCGGAGTGTTTGTGCAGAGAAGAGCCAGCAAACAGAAGCTTATGCGCAGCTTAGGGTATAAAAATACCCTAATGGGCTCGAGTCCCGCTAAGGGGAAACTAAAGCCCATCTGCGAGAGTACCGCTCAGCGGTAAATTACCGCTCAGCGGCACTTTCCTGATGTGCTCTTCACCTTCTTTTCTTAACCTACGTGCCTCCCATTAGTTCCCTGCAATTCAATGTTTAAAATGCTTATGCAAACCCTAACTAAAATAAACAAACAGAAAGATTCAATCAACTGGGTTGCCTCCCAGGTAGCGCTTGTTTAACGTCACGAGCCTGACCCAAAATCCACCAACACCCTTCAGTAGGTGTTAAATTTTCTTACCGCCACCCATCAGTAGGTGTTGCAAACATAGTATCCTTCAGTAGATACTTAACCACCTAGCATCCTTCAGTAGATGCTATCTTAAACAAAATAATTACAAAAATAATGTTCACAAATTAAAAATTACAAAACCAAATCAAAAGTCTTTAAATCCACTAGGTTGCCTCCCAGCAAGCGCTCTTTTAACGTCATTAGCTTGACCCAATAAAGTTCAAGTTCCATCTTCTTTATAGTTGATGTTGTCATTCCACCAACTCCTCAACTGTTTCCTCTGGACTGTCTTGGTTCTTCTAGAATATGGAGACTCTATCTCTATCATCTCCTTCTCTTTAAAGCCCTTCACAACCCACAACTTGTTCCTAATTCTTACAAGTGAGCCAAGTTGGAGTTTTCTTTTCTCCCAGTCACTAGGAATTTTTTCTCCTCTTCCAGTCTCTTCTTCCTTGGGTACCTGAAACAACAAACAATGGTTACCTGAAATCTTGAGATTTTCATCTTTACGGCTAGTCATGGGTGCATCTTGATGGACAAATTTGTAAGCACCAAAATATGATGTCACAAACTTGTTTCACAATCGGCAAGTATGACCGAATCGTTTCAAGTAATAAACTTGGTAAGACCAAGTATCGTTCTCCCAAAGGACTCACGGCCTAGTTTAGTTATGTGATTTGTTGATTAGCTAAGACTTAAGAACACAATAATTGAAGTTTAATATGCAAAGACGAAAATTAAATATGTATGCATGAATTGATCAATGACAAAGACAAAAGATAAACACTTTCAAGGAAATATATGAATGAATATGTTGTTGGGGGTCAATTTCATCTCATCCACTCTCATATATTTTAGGAATTCAACATTCAAATCATCATTGTTAATGCCACTCTCTAATGTACCATTCTAGATGGCTTCTCCCTAATCAAATAGTTCATACAATTCCTAGCATTCCTAATGATTAGTTCATGAGTGCAGGAGCTTAAAGGCAACCAATATAATATTGTCAGTATAATATTGGGAGAAATTCCCCGGATCTAGATTTCCCCGTACGTGTCCGTATCAACAAAACCAATAATCATGCATTAGAATGAGTTAAACAATGCAAGCATTGAGCAAAGAGGAAAAACCCTAACTAATGATGAAAGAAAGCATATGTCTTAATTCAAAGATGTACTCAACAAATCCATATATGAGAGCTTCAAGAGATTACTTTGATTCCCCAACAAACATACAAGGTTTAGTTCACCATATTCATGGTGAACCTAGATGAATTACAATGAAAGTATGAAAGAATAAACCCAATAAAGGTGAAGAGGTAGCCTGAGCATCCAAGATCCTCCTTCAAAGGGGTGAAAGAGAGAGTGTTTGCCTCGTTTCTGCCAAAGATGCCTAACTATAGGACGTGCAAGCCCTTATATACTAATCTAGAGTTACAAAAGATTACAAAAGTCCAAGCCCAAAAAGTGCCGCTCAGCGGTATTTACCGCTCAGCGGTGATTGCGCGTCTTCTTTCTTCCCCTCAGCGGCCATTTTGCCCCTCAGCGGTTCCAACGTCACCTCTTGAGTGCCGCTCAACGGTAGTTTGCCGCTGAGCGGTGCATTCGACTTCTCCTTTTTGCACTCTTTCTTGTCTTTTCTAATGTCCTCTCTCTTATTCTTCACTTCTTTCACCAAATTCACCTCAAAACCTGCACAAAAACACTTAAATCAAGCATAAACCTGTCCAGCTCTCTTATTTCTGAAAATATAAACAAAAGGCATGATTTCAAGCTAGTTTCTAAGTCTAAAGGTTGCTTTTAGTATCAACTTTAAGCATGAAAATAACAGTTTTTCAACTGTTATCACAACCCCAAACTTAGAACTTTGCTTGTCCTCAAGCAAATAAAATGTAACTCCATCTCCAACCAATTCATATGATGGTTTACTCATTCAAAATCCTCTTTTCAAGATAAGTAATAACTTCACTCAAACTTAAGACCAAGAGTTCAATCAAGATGTGCACATGCTTTAGTGTTCACAAAGTCATTTAAATTCCAACAAATGCTATTTTTCATGAATGATCAATCAATTAAGCATGGATGTTCATGTGCTTATGGAATATTTCCTCACTAGGTAAAGTGTTTCACTCAACACACAAGTGTATAAGAGGTAAAGTGTTTCACTCATTCACTCCACTATCACAATCACATGAATCAACTTTGCCTTTCATTTAACCACAATCAAATACATTCACAAGCATGCATCATCACAAGGACTTTTCAATGGCTTATAATGTGGCTGGGCTAACAAGAAAATTGGTTTTTCTGGATCACAAAATCCTTGAGTTAAGAGAATCATAACAACACAATCTTCTTATTCATTCCCAACTTTCTTTTGCCTTTGCTTTTGCATTTGCATTGAGCTTTGCTTCTTTTTCTTTTCTTTTCTTTGCATATTCTTACTTTTTAGCTGTTAGCTCAATGCTTTTTCCTTTTTCATGTTTCCCCAATAACCCCAAACTTGAACATTTAACAATACCACACAAGATCTTCTACTTAACTCAAGGTAAAGATTTTCAATCAAGGGTGTTCAGTGTATATTTAAGGCTAAGGGTTCAAAGGATAGAACACAACGTGTTCTCTTTTAGAAGGCTAACTTTATGAATTTGGCCAATAAAAAGGGTTTCAAAAACACGGCCTTTGATCATATGATGCAAAACAAGCAATTGATTCAATCATAGAAAACCTGGGCAAAGTCATTCATGCTTTCAAAGTAATAGCATTCAACAATAACAACTCTGGAGCTCAAAACCTCACATATAAGCTCATTCACATTTGACATGCACATCCTGTTTAATTTCACAATCACAATCATGATATTATGCATTTGTTCACAAAGCTTGTGAATCACCTGTATAAGCATTTTAATGTGCACATCATCTCAACATCAATCAATCAATAAGCATCATCAAGCATTACTTATCACACAATCACAGTTAATAGCAAACCATCATAACAAACCAGGTGTTCAATAGAGTACATCAAACCCTAATCTAAAAACAAAAACAAATAAGTTCAGAAAACTTAAACCACAAAAGCATAATCATATGATAGCATTCATCAGTAAATGCTATCTCAGCTCCTCATCAGTCTGAGCTGTCCTCTGTATCTTCCTCTTCTTCCTCATCATCATCATCATCAAACGCATCCTCCTCCTCAGCTTCATCTTCATCCATGTCTCGGGCTGAAGCTTCAGCTGCTTCAGCTCCTCCATGCCATGGTTCTTCTGGCCAAGCTACCACATTATGGAATTCATCCATAGTCCACCTGTGTGCTGGAGGGGTATCATACATCCCCACTATCATCTCAGCCGTGGCCACCTGCCCTCTGTGGATGGACTGCAACTGAGCACCTATAAGAGACATATACATGTCCCTCATCTGGAATGGTTCTGCCTCATGAGTATCAGCAGAAGTCCTGCTCTGTGCTGGCCTTCTCTCTCTATGAGCCTGGCGTGGTGGAACTGGCTGAGCTGCATCCTCACCTCCACAGTACTGTCTATAATAAGCCTCATCAATAGCTTTTCTTGGCCTCTCAAATGGTGGAACAGAAGTATCCACCCCAGCTAGCTTGCAAAGGTGAGTAATCAAGGAGGGATGTCCTAATGGTGCTTTGTTGTTTGAGGTGTTGGCGCACATACTAATTTCATCAGCTATCACCTGCCCAATATTAACATTTAAGCTGCTGATAGCACAGTAGATGAATAGTGCCCTGCTGAGAGTAATATCTGACACATGTGAACATGGCTGAATGTTGGCATGAGAAAACGCCATCCAATACTTTGCAAGAGGAGTCAAATCTGTCCTCCTAATGTTAACCACTGAGCCAGATCTATTCCTTTGGAAGTGTCCTCCAGGTATACACAATACTCTCTCCACATCCTCATAATCAGCACCTTCCTCCATGCTAAGAGCAAACTGACATTGCTCACCAGCCCACACAGTATCCAGGAAATTGTTGATAGAATCAGGATCATACCTGATAGCATGGCCTCTAACATAGCCCAAATAATTCTCAGCTGGATAATCACCAATCTTCTTTGCATTGGTGTAGAATTCCTTCACCACAGCTATGTTGGCAGGTGCAGGATAGGTGGCTAACTTTCCCCAGTCATTCCCTAACACTTGCTCTCCAAATTGAGGAGCAAAGTTAGGTATCATTCCAACTTTTCTCTCCATTAGAAGTCTCCTGTCCTGAACCACCCTAAAGTGCTTCTCATGTTTCCTAGAGAGGAACCTGCCATTATGGGGCTGCTCTGGTTCCTTTTCCTTTCTCTTGGTTGCCATGGTTTTCAATCTCTTTCCTGAAGAGGATGCCATTCCTGCATTCAAACATAAATCCAAAACCACAGAACATGATGTTAATCATTAGTAAACACAAAACAAAACTCCTTTTGAAGCTAAACCACCGCTGAGGGCCAGAATTTCCCCTCAGCGCCACCAGTGCCACATTCAAACACGCAACAAACCAGAAAAAGCAAATCTGGCAGAGTGCCGCTCAGCGGTAAATGCCGCTCAGCGGTGATCTGCAGATTTTTGCAAATCTCGTTTTTAAACTGTCCTAACTCCACCCAAATGCAATTTTCAGTTTTCCAGTTCATAATCAAGCAGTTTAATCGGTTCAAACATCAAATATATCATCAAATCATGCACAGAAATCAAAACCCCTAAATATTCATGCTTTGACAATCACAGTCAATTTCAAAAACCCTAGAATGAACAAAATGCATTTTACTTACTTGGGTGGAGATGCTAGATGATATGAGAATGCTTCCAAACTAGAATGCTCTCTTCCAACCCCAAACTTTGATAGCACACTAGTGTAAAAGTGAGTGGAAGAGAAATTTTCTAAAGAGGGAAGAGTAAAAAGATGTGGGAAACCTAAGAGGAGATATGTGGGAGTCTTAATGCAGAGAAGAGCTTGAAAGAATATAAAAACGCGCAGCTTAGGGTTTAAAAATACCCCAATGGGCTCGGGTTCCGCTAAGGGGAACTTAAGCCCATCTGCGATAGTACCGCTCAGCGGTAATTGCCGCTCAGCGGCACTTTCGTGATGTGCCCTTCTCCTTCTTTTCTTGACCTACGTGCCTTCCTAGCATACCCCTCATAGGTTCCCTGCAATTCAATGTTAAAAATGCTTATGCAAATCCTAAAAATAAACAAACAGAAAACAATCAATCAACTGGGTTGCCTCCCAGGTAGCGCTTGTTTAACGTCACGAGCCTGACCCAAAATCCACCAACACCCATCAGTAGGTGTTTCAAACTTACCAGCACCCATCAGTAGGTGCAAAATCTTCTCACCAACACCCATCAGTAGGTGTTACAAACTTAGTATCCTTCAGTAGATACTTAACCACCTAGCATCCTTCAGTAGATGCTAAATCCAACAAAATAATGTCCAGAATAATATCCACAATTTAAAAGTTACAAAACCAAATCAAAAGTTTTTAAATCCACTGGGTTGCCTCCCAGCAAGCGCTCTTTTAACGTCATTAGCTTGACCCAGTAAAGCTCATGTTCCTTCTTCTTTTTCTTCTTTCTACTGAACTTCTTCAGAAATTTGATCAAACCAGGAACCTGTTGCAATGTCTCAATCATAGGAACTTTAATCTCCAATTTCTTGAAGATTTCCATAAAGCACTTAAATTTCTTTTCCTTCCTATGATTCTTCTTTAGATGAGGATGTGATTTTTCATGTGATTTCTTCTTCTTTCCTCTCATCTTCTTTTTCTTCCTTTTTCTCTCCCTAAATTTTCTCTTTTTCTCTTCTTTTATTTTTTTCTTCCTTTCTCTTTTTCTCCTCAACTTCTTTATCTTCACACAAATTTTCTTTCTCTCTTTTCTCTCAACCAATTCTTTTTCTTTTTCTTCATCTTTATCTTTCTCACTCAACTCTTCTTTCTCTTTTCTCTCTACCCTTTCCTCATCTCCCTCTAATTTTTCCTCATCAAGAATCTTGTCACTTTCAGTGATAATGACTTGCCCTTCCTCCTTAAGGTTAACATCAGTATTAACATCATCATTTAATATCTGACTAATGTGACGAAGTTGCATCTCCATTCTTTTACATGATTCTTCAATGCTTTTCTGAGTAGAGTCGGAATTTTTCAAAAATCGTTGAAGGGTGTCCTCCAACTTATCCAAACTTCCTGATAGAAAGGGTTGTTGCTGCCATTGTTGTTGTGGTTGGTTCTCAAATTGTCCAGCAGCTTGCCAAAATTGGCTTTGATCCATGCTTGAGTGAGGTTCCCACCATTGGTTGAGATTACTTTGGTAGAATTGAGTGCCCCTATAGTTAAACTCTTGACCAAATTGCATTCTGCAGACATTAGGCACAAAACCCTAAAAACAATTGTTAGCACAAAAAGATAGAGAAAAGAAAAAAAAAATCAAAGGATATAATTGAAAAGATAAGAAGATAGGAAATAAAAACAGAAAAATAAAAACATAAAATAAAATAAAATAAAATAAAATACAAACAGAAAATAAAATAAAATAAAATAAAATATAATCTAATCAAATAAAATAAAATCAAATAAAAACCGAAAAATAAAAAACAGAAAATAAAAACAGAAAACAGAAAAACAGAAAACAGAAAAAATAAAATAAAATCAAATAAAATACAAACTGAAAAATATAAACAGAAAAATAAAATAAAATAAAAATTCGAAATTAAAATAAAATCTAATCTAAAAAGATAAAAATAAAATCTAACCTAAAGGAAAAAAATTAAAATCTAAAAAGATAAAATAATAAAAACAGAAAAAATAAAAACAGAAATTCAAAATTAAAGTCAAAGATAATCAATAATCACACAAATTAACCAGTTAAACCACGAATCCCCGGCAACGGCGCCAAAAACTTGATGGACAAATTTGTAAGCACCAAAATATGATGTCACAAACTTGTTTCACAATCGGCAAGTATGACCGAATCGTTTCAAGTAATAAACTTGGTAAGACCAAGTATCGTTCTCCCAAAGGACTCACGGCCTAGTTTAGTTATGTGATTTGTTGATTAGCTAAGACTTAAGAACACAATAATTGAAGTTTAATATGCAAAGACGAAAATTAAATATGTATGCATGAATTGATCAATGACAAAGACAAAAGATAAACACTTTCAAGGAAATATATGAATGAATATGTTGTTGGGGGTCAATTTCATCTCATCCACTCTCATATATTTTAGGAATTCAACATTCAAATCATCATTGTTAATGCCACTCTCTAATGTACCATTCTAGATGGCTTCTCCCTAATCAAATAGTTCATACAATTCCTAGCATTCCTAATGATTAGTTCATGAGTGCAGGAGCTTAAAGGCAACCAATATAATATTGTCAGTATAATATTGGGAGAAATTCCCCGGATCTAGATTTCCCCGTACGTGTCCGTATCAACAAAACCAATAATCATGCATTAGAATGAGTTAAACAATGCAAGCATTGAGCAAAGAGGAAAAACCCTAACTAATGATGAAAGAAAGCATATGTCTTAATTCAAAGATGTACTCAACAAATCCATATATGAGAGCTTCAAGAGATTACTTTGATTCCCCAACAAACATACAAGGTTTAGTTCACCATATTCATGGTGAACCTAGATGAATTACAATGAAAGTATGAAAGAATAAACCCAATAAAGGTGAAGAGGTAGCCTGAGCATCCAAGATCCTCCTTCAAAGGGGTGAAAGAGAGAGTGTTTGCCTCGTTTCTGCCAAAGATGCCTAACTATAGGACGTGCAAGCCCTTATATACTAATCTAGAGTTACAAAAGATTACAAAAGTCCAAGCCCAAAAAGTGCCGCTCAGCGGTATTTACCGCTCAGCGGTGATTGCGCGTCTTCTTTCTTCCCCTCAGCGGCCATTTTGCCCCTCAGCGGTTCCAACGTCACCTCTTGAGTGCCGCTCAGCGGTAGTTTGCCGCTGAGCGGTGCATTCGACTTCTCCTTTTTGCACTCTTTCTTGTCTTTTCTAATGTCCTCTCTCTTATTCTTCACTTCTTTCACCAAATTCACCTCAAAACCTGCACAAAAACACTTAAATCAAGCATAAACCTGTCCAGCTCTCTTATTTCTGAAAATATAAACAAAAGGCATGATTTCAAGCTAGTTTCTAAGTCTAAAGGTTGCTTTTAGTATCAACTTTAAGCATGAAAATAACAGTTTTTCAACTGTTATCACATCTCGAAATGCAGCTTTATAACTAGCTTCTTCCTCCCTTGCTTGCGTCTCATCTTTGAAGACGTCTACCACCACTCTCTCCTCTCTGTCCTGAAGCACTACTATACCTTCATTTACATCAATGATAGCTCTGGCCGTTTTCATAAACGGTCTTCCAAGTATGATAGGTATCTTCTCTGTCTCCATCTTCATCACCACAAAGTCTGCCAAGAACTGAAGTTTGCCAACACAAACTATAATGTCCTCTGCAATCCCAAATGGCTCCTTTGAAGATCCATCGGCCATCACTAGATTAACCTTTACAGGTTTCACTTTAACATTGCCAATTTGCTCCAATAAAGAGTAAGGTATCAAGTTAACACTTGAACCTAAATCAAGGAGAGCTTTCTTTACCTTTTTCTTCCCTATGGTACAAGGGATAGAAAAACTGCCTGGATCTGATGCTTTAGGAGGGAATGACTCTTTTTTAACAGTTATACACTTCTTTGCTTCATCATCTCTACGTCTTTTCTTTGTAGAGATTTCTTCATCAGATTTTGTGTAAACTGTGATTTTCTGTAAAATCTGTTCCCAAGGTGCTTCATTATCCATCATTCTGAATAATTCTGTGAAATCCAATTGTTTCTCTTGATTTATTGGAAAAGGAAAAATATTTTTGCTCTCTATGTCTCTTCTTTCTTCTGTTTCTTCTCCTTCTAACTCAACTATCTCTTCATTCACATTCTTTACCATCTTGCACTCTTCTCTGGGGTTAACCTCAGTATTAGCCCCAAAATTTCTATTTGGCCTTTCTTCCAATTGCTTGGTAATCTGACCCATTTGAATCTCCAAATTCTTTATAGCAGCTTCAGTGCTCTTTTGAGAAGATTCAGTTTTCTGTATGAATTGCTGAAGAGTTTCTTCCAACCTTGTTGATCTTTCATTAAGCATAGATAACTGTTGCCAAAAGGTTGGTTGCTGCTGCTGCTTATTATATTGACTAGCTTGCCCAGTTTGTCCTTGACCAATGCTTGGGTGTGGTTTCCACCCTTGATTGTAGTTCCCTTGACGGTATGGAAATTGATTGGCCATAAAATTAACGTCCTCTAAAGCTTCAACTGGAAAGGCATATTGACCATTGATATGGTCACCTCCACATAATTCGCACAACTGGGTTTGTACCTGTGCAGCAGTTTTCAACTCTTTAGGTAATTGTGCAAGAGTTTCCAGCTGTTGAGTTAGAATTTTATTTTGTGCTAGCAAGGCATCATGCGTCTATAATTGTAGAACTCCTTTCTGTTGTATAGGAGCTCCTCTCTCACTGTGCAGCTCATTATCACTAGTAGCCATGTTGTCAATGATTTCTATAGCTTCCTCTGGAGTTTTCCATTTGATATTTCCTCCTGTTGAGGCGTCAAGCATCATCTTGGTTTGTGAACCAAGGCCTCCAAGGAAAGTTAAGACTACTTCCTGTTCTTCATAGCCATGTGTGGGTGTTTTTCTTAGTAGACTTTTGTATCTATCCCATGCATGCCCCAGTGATTCTTCCATGCCCTGCTTAAATGAAGAAATCTCTTGCTTGCCTTTTGTCACCTTTGATTGTGGAAAGTACTTGTTTAAAAACTTTGTCACCACTGCTTCCCACTCTGTGAAACTTCCTTCTGGGAAAGAATTTAACCAAAGCTTAGCATTGCCTCCTAATGAGAAAGGAAACAAACTAAGTTTGATCGCTTCATCTGGCACCCCATTGATTTTTACCGTGTTGCAGATCTCATTAAATGTAGTAAGGTGCTCATATGGGCTTTCATGAGATAACCCATTAAATTGATTGCTCTTCACCAGTTGGATCAATGCTGGTTTGACCTCCATGTTAGCTGCATTGACTCTAGGTCTAGCTATACTGTTAAAGTGCTGAGGTCCAGCTGTATTGGTGTAATCAGCAAGAGTTCTTCTGATATTATTGTTCTTCATATTTTCTGTGCTATGGTCAGAACCTTGTGGTGATGGTTGCAACAGAGTTTCTGGAGGAGGGAAAAGTTCTCTAGATGTTCGGATTCTTCTCCTCCGTCTACTCTCGTCTAGACCTTCAAGAAGAGGTTCTGTTGTTTTCTTGCTCCTAGTTCGAATTGCCTCCTGCATACACAAGAACACAAAACCCTAGAATATTTGGTTAGCACAAAAAGATATAGGAGAAGATAAAAACTGTAACATCCCAACATATAGTAATTACCATAATCAGAATTAATTACATTAATCATATAAAACAGTGCAGTCTTACAAATCTGAACTAGCGTCTAATTGCCGAACGGCATAATCATAAAGAAATAACGAACGCTTATACAAGCAAGAGTTCAGGGACGAACGGTCTTACAAAACTATAACCGAACGTTCAAAATAACATAATAAAACTAACTACAAACACTCGCGAGCGCTCTAAGGCTCGGCTTTAACTTCTACATCCACCAGGTTAGCGTCTTCCAAAATTTCTTCTTCTAGCACTTCTTCAAGTGACGCACCTCCATCTGCTCACATCCACACGGATGATCATTGCAATGACAGGACGAACGTACATATACAAGGAGACAACACAAGGAAACGAAAGGGTAAGCTTATATAATTTAAATTATACATCAACATATACAATAAACATATCATTCCACGCAAGCACTCATGTAACATTATATGACTATATATATATATATATATATATTTATGACGACCGTCCGGACTGTATGATCTGTGTAGCTACAAGTGTCCTCGCACCCGAGTGGTGTAGTAGCCGGGATATACCTAATCAGCTGCCACTCGAGGTTAGTCCGTTCTTACGTCGCCCATGTTAACTTATGGACTAAGGACCTCCTGCCATTCCCACACATGAACTACTCCTCTCTACTTGAGAATGAGTGTCACGGAATATCAGGATGGACCAAGCCTGGCTTAGCTTATCCACAGTCATACTTTACCAAATTTAACATTCAAATATATATAAGAGACGTTCCTCCATGGAACGCTCGTTCAAATCCCATACTCATAGAATCACTCAATATAGTGTTCGCATGGTAAGATCTTATAATTTATCATCATTCTCATATTTAACTTTAAGAGCATAAAAGGACGAACGTTCAGTCCTTTGAAGAATTAGGACGAACGTCTAAAATAAGTACTGGATGGACGAACGTGACTCTCTGTTTGGTCAGTTAAATGAAACGACTCAATTTGAAGGAGTACTGATACTTAGAAAATTTCATAATAAAGATCTTGAACCAGATTCAATATAGGAAGGATGGTTAATAATACTTAGAAATTTTCTTTGAAGGAATTTGCACATGGAAGACCGATACTAGTATTAGAACGAACGTAAGAATGTGAATATTCAAATACTTGAACGAACGCTATTTTATCCAAGTGGTTATTCAATAATACGAGTACTTAGTATGTGACCGAGCACTGACTATGACGAAAGCTAGGTAAATGACCGAGCATCAATTTCGACGAACGCTTGGTAGAAGGTCGAGTGCTACTCAGGACGAACGTTCGACATAAGACCGAACGCTATTTAGGACGAACTTTCGGTATCAGACCGAATGCTATTTAGGACGAACGTTCGGTATCAGACCGAACGCTATTTTAGGACGAACGCTTGGTATAAGACCGAACGTTTCTTAATTCAATATTATTTAATTTAAAGCATACTACAACTCTAGGCTGAGCCGAACGCTCAAGCATAGTAATTCAATGAAGGCGCTCGTTCTCAAACCGAACTCTTTCCAAATGAAAGAATTCTACTCTAAGTCTTTGTCAGAGAAACCGAACGGTATAAGACCGTACGATGACGAACGTAATTTATCATAGAGAGAATTATCATATTCATATTTTTCCAACTATCTTAACTTTTCATTTTTCATACGATTCATACTTCATAACTTCATATCCAATATTAATCTACAGATCTTATAGAATTTATCACATTAATAACTCATACATTACATTAATCATCTATCTTCCATACATATCAAACCAACATGCGGATAAACCAAATAAGAATTCATATTCATCCATACAATCAGTATTCGTTCATGCATACTCAAACAGCCCACATACATATCTTCATAACATTCTTTCATACAACACACAAGTATAAATTAAACATATAAGCTTCCCTTACCTGGATAGTAGTGTATTCCCAAAGAGCAAGATTTAGTGCGACCTCTAACAGCGTCCTACCCTCAGGTTTTGCTCAACAACTATAACTTAATCTAAAACACCAAAAATCATAAACGACTCAGACCTAAAACTCGTGCATGCAACCAGAACTAGGGTTCGCATGAAACTAAAAGGACGAAAGCTTAGCAATGAGGACTTACCAGTTCCGTTCCAATTTTTGTTCGGATCAGAATGACGCTCACGTCTTCAGGAACGTTTCTACGGTTCTGAAACGTGATCGGAGAAGAAGGTGATGAGTTACAGTAGAGAGAGAGTGAACTGGTTCTAGAGAGAAGTTGGAGAAAAATGAAAGGTTTGGTTCTGAGGAAGAAGAAGAGTGCGTGCAGGTGAGAGAGCGTTTTTCGAAACTCAGTTTTGTTAATTTCCACGCCCAAACGAACGAGCGTCTCCTCTGCTGACACCTGCACTCTCCCTTCTGACTTCCAAAACTTCTACGTGACAAGTGGCGCTCTTGCATGCAGCGTTTAGTGCGTTTTTAATGCACTGAACGTGTGGCGCGGTGCATTTATGGAAGCAGTCAGGTGACTCAGCAGTGAAAATAAATGACAGATTTGACAGTAATCATGGTTTAAATTTCCGAGACTTCACAAAAATAGAAAACAGAAAATAAAATAAAATAAAATAAGATAAAAATACAAACTGAAAAATATAAAAAAAATAAAAATAAAAATAAAAATTCGAAATTTAAATTAAAAATAAAAAAAATAAGTCAAAGATAATCAATAATCACACAAATTAACCAGTTAAACCACGAGTCCCCAGCAACTGTGCCAAAAACTTGATGGACAAATTTATGAACACCAAATTATGATGTCACAAACTTGTTTTTCAATCGGCAAGTGTGACCGAATCGTTCAAGTAATAAACTTGGTAAGACCAAGTATCGTTCTTCCCAAAGGACTCACGGCCTAGTTTAGTTGTGTGGTTTCTTGATTAGCTAAGACTTAAAAACGAAATATTTGGATTTTATATGCAAAAGACGAAAATTAAATATGTATGCATGAAGTTTTGATCAATGGCAAAAAGCAAAAGATAACACTTTCAATGAAATTTATGTATGAATATGTTGTTGGGGGTCAATTTCATCTTATCCACTCTCATATATTTTAGGAATTCAACATTCAAATCATCATTGTTAATGCCACTCTCTAAAGTACCTTTCAAGAAGGCTTCTCCCCAATCACGAGTTCATACAATTCCTAGCATTCCTAATGATCAGTTCATAAGTGCAGGAGCTTAACGACAACCAATATAATATTGGGAGAAATTCCCCGGATCTAGACTTCCCCGTACGCGCCCGTATCGACAAAACCAATAATCATGCATCGAATGAGTTAAACAATGCAAGCATTAAACAAAGAGGAAAAACCCTAACTAATGATGAAAGAAAGCATGAATCTTAAATAAAAGATGTAAAAACAGATTCCATATATGAGAGCTTCAAAAGATTACATTGATTCCCCAACAAACATACAGAGTTTAGTTCACCATATTCATGGTGAACCTAGATGAATAACAATGAAAGAAGGAAAGATAAAACCCTAAAAAGGTGAAGAGGAAGCCTCAGCATCCAAGATCCTCCTTCAAAGTGGTGGAAGAGAGAGTGTTTTCTTCGTTCCAGCCAAAGATACAAACCCTAGGAAACCCTAAAGCTTATATATTATTCGTAAATTACAAAAAATTAGGTCCAAGCCCATAAAAGTGCCGCTCAGCGGTAAAGTACCGCTCAGCAGTAAGTGCGTGAGACGTTTCTTCCCCTCAGCGGACCTCCCGTGACTTCCTGAGTGCCACTCAGCGGTAAACTGCCGTTGAGCGGTGACTTCGGCTTCTCCTTTTGCACTTTTTGATGTCTTTCCTGATTCCATCTCTCTCCTTCTTCACTTCTTTCACCAAATTCACCTTAAAACCTGCACAAAAACACTGAAATCAAGCATAAACCTGTCCAGCTCTCTTATTTCTGACAATATGAAGAAAAGCATGATTTCAAGCTAGTTTCTAAGTATAAAGGTTGCTTTTAGTATCAATTTTAAGCATGAAAATAACAGTTTTTCAACTGTTATCAACTGCTTCTCCTGGAAGATTCTTAATTGATGACCATTGACCGTGAATGACTTATCAGCCTCTGGTTTCCTAATCTCCACTACCGCATTTGGGAATACTTTGACTATTACATATGGACCTTCCCATTGTGATCTAAGCTTGCCAGCTATCAGCTTAATCTTGGAGTTGTACAGGAGCACTTTCTGCCAAATGCTGAACTCTTTCCTTGATATATTCATATCATGAAACCTCTTCACTTTCTCTTTATAAAACCTTGAGTTCTCATAAGCCTCCAGCGCTATTTCATCCAGCTCTTGTAGCTGCAATTTCCTCTGCTTCCTAGCTTCATTATACTCCAAATTGCACCTCTTAACAGCCCATAATGCCTTGTGTTCAATCTCTACTGGTAAATGGCATGATTTGCCAAATACTATCCTAAAAGGTGACATCCCAAGAGGTGTACGGTATGCTGTCCTTTGTGCCCACAGTGCTTCATCTAGCAACTCACTCCAATTCTTCCTATTTGGTTGGACTAGCTTTTGGAGCAGCTTCTTCACTTCTCTGTTAAACACCTCTGCCTGCCCATTTGTTTGTGGGTGGTAAGGTGTAGACACCTTATGTTTGACTCCATATCTGCTCAGAAGTGTTGCTATGAGCTGATTGCAGAAGTGTGTGCCTTGATCACTAATTATTGCCTTTGAAACCCAAACCTGAAAAAAATGTTAGTCTTCAAGAATTTTGAGACTGTTCTAGCATCATTAGACTTGGTTGCTTTTGCCTCTACACACCTAGACACATAATCTACAGCCAACAGAATGTAAAGATACCCAGATGAGCTTGGCAAGGGTCCCATAAAATCAATGCCCCAAACATCAAAGATTTCACAAAATAATATATTCTGTAGAGGCATCTCATTTCTCCTAGTTATATTCCCCCCAGCCTTTTGACAAACCTCACAACTCTTCACAAAATTATAGGCATCTTTGAAAAGAGTGGACCAAAAGAACCCACTGTCTAACACTCTTCTAGCTGTCCTGGTTGGGCCAGAATGACCTCCTACCAATGTATCATGACAGCCATGCAGGACTCCATTTATTTCACTATCAGGCATACACTTCCTAATGATTTTATCACTACAAAACCTCCATAAATAAGGGTCATCCCACACATAATACTTTGCATCAGATTTCAATTTATCTATATAATGCCTAGATGCATGAACAGGTAAAACAGCAGCAGCTAAATAATTAACCAATTCAGCATACCAAGGAGGTTGAGTCAGAGCAGAAAATACAAACTCATCTGGAAACTTTTCATTCAGTGGAATTTCTTCCTCCTTCCCTGCTATTCTGCTCAAGTGATCAGCCACTTGATTTAAGGCTCCACTTCTGTCTTTAATTTCTATATCAAATTCCTGCATCAGAAGCAGCCACCTCATAAGCCTGGGTTTTGAATCAGCTTTCTTCATTAAAAATCTCAAGGCTGAGTGGTCTGTGTGAACCACAGGTTTTGATCCCAGCAAGTATGGCCTATACTTCTCCAAAGCAAAAATGACGGCCAACAACTCTTTTTCTGTGGTGGTATAATTTTTCTGAGCAGCATCAAGGGTCCTAGACGCATATGCAATGACATGAGGGATCTTTTCTTTTTTCTGGGACAACATAGCTCCCAATGCAAAGTCTGAAGCATCGCACATCAATTCAAAAGGCAATTCCCAGTTTGGAGGTTGAAGAATTGGTGCAGTGGTGAGTTTCCTTTTCAGCTCATCAAAGGCTCCCTTGCAAGCCTCATCAAATTCAAAGATTGCATCCTTTTGAAGGAGTCTAGACAGTGGCAAGGCTGTGTTGCTAAAATTCTGAATGAATCGCCTATAAAAGCCTGCATGTCCTAGGAAAGAACGCACTTCCCTCACAGTGGAGGGATAAGGTAGGTGATGAGAGGGTCGCACCTCCCAACAAAAGTTGTGCATAGAAGAATGCAGTATAGACTAGGAAGTGACTCCTAGGTCGTCTCTCAAGGACCAAATTGGGTTCAGTCTCAGATCAACACGTAGTGGGGGGGGTTTGAAAGTGTTTTTGTGATTTTAAACGAACTGAATTTAAAACTGGAAATTAAATACAACCAAAACATAATTGAAAATGCGGAAAGAAATGTGGAAAACAATAAGACCGAACGGTCTCTAAAGAAAGACGAAACAATTTTACATTGAGACCGAACAATATCTAAAGCAAGTGAGGCAAGTGAAATGCAGGAAAGAAAAACTCGAAACTGAACAATAAAAGTAACACTGAACAGTAGAACTTAAAACCGAACAAAGTAGACAACATAGTGAACGTAAACAATAAACTGAACAATGCAATAGATAAATATCCAAACACAATTAAAGCTATTAAAATGCAATGTTGAGCTAACAAATTAAATGCACATTGAAATAAAGCTTGGAAATTGTAAACCAAAATCACCACCGATTCAAGCACCAACACAATATAAAGAAACCTTCTAGAGCTAAAGCAAAATAAAAGACAAATTAAAAGAAAATGCTTTTCTCAAAGAAAAGTGCAAATGAGCGTGTGTGCTCTTAATTGAAAACGCTTTCTCCACTCACTCCCTCAGTAATCAAGCAACGAGTACTACCATGCTATTAAAGACATTCTCCATCCTATTCTAAGAAAAGAAGAATTTAAAATCGAAAGTCACGTGGTGCCTTTTCCTTCCAGCTGTGACAACACACTACTTTCTCCATGCCAAGTCGCGACGCGCTGCTCTCCCATTGAATCACCATTTCATTCTCCGAAGTAAAAACTAAAATCGATAACTACTACTGGAATAGAAAAACAGTGCACATCATCCCAGCCAACCCAGTCAAGCCGTAATTTCCAACTCAACTCCGTGCAGCACCATTTGACGTGACTTCACTGCACACACCCAATATTGAAGCAATACTTCTTCCAAATGAAATCAGCCCTTGTCACCAAGAAAAATAAAAATGTGCTACTGCTCCTACTTGCATCACCGTTTCCTCTCCTAAAATGAAATCAACTGTGTGCTTCTTTCTTTTCTCCTCTCGGTGTTTCTCTTCACCCATTCTCCATCCCGTAACCTTCCATAGCAAAAAAAATATGTCCGTACTAGGTTACGGCTGGAACTTCCAATTAAAAAATGAATCCTCCCTCCCTCCTTTCTTCAAAGCCCAGACCTCCCTTTTCTCTGCTGGATTCAAAAACCCGTGGACCAGCTGCACCTCCCTCTTTGGACGTGGCCTCCTCCATTGGGTGTTGGACAGAGAGCTCTGGACGTGTGCTGGACCGCTTCTTCCATGGCTTCTTCGTGCACCTCCATGTCTTGCTGGATGCTAGCTGGGCCGTGGACGTGGCTGCTGGATGCACCCGTGTGCTGATGTGTGCTTCACTTCTGCTTTGGGCCAGCTTCTTCTCCCTCCACCGCATGCTGCTTCTCTTCTTTTTGTAGACCCTTCCAACGCTGGACAGCGTGTGTGCAGGTTGTGAGCTCTTCATCCGCGTGGTGTTGCTGGACATGGCCGTGGGGTGTGCTCCTCTTTTCCAAAGAAAATGACTTTGTAGGTGGTGGATGGGCCCCATGGGCCGTGAGCGTGAGTGTGCTGCTGGATGCACCCCTTTCTTCCCATGTGAAAGCTGCTGGACTGAGCTGTGCGTGATGTGCAACCGTGAGCTCCAAGGCTGCTGTGTGCTTCCAAAAATACGTGGCAGCACCTCCAGTTCATTTTCTCGGCTGGACCATGTGCTAGATGCACCCCCAAAATTGAAATCCACACCTCCTCTCTCATCTTAGTTTAAAATAAAATTGATGTGGCATTTTCTTTTGACCTCCAAATGTCCCAAATATAATTCCAAAATTTTTCCTGTAATTAATAATGCAAATAATTAACTCAAATAATTCAAATTAATTAAAATAAGAATTTTTGGTCAAATTAAGCACAATTAACAAAAACGGAAAAATACCGGACATTTATGCACAATTCCCTGATTAATTTTAGCACACTAAACTAAGTGAAGTGAATAAAATATTGACTCATCAGTAGGGCAGAAATCACATATATCTTAGATTTATCTACTTGGAAGCCCTTTTCAGAAATAACATGTCCTAGCACTACCCCTTCATTGACCATAAAGTGGCATTTTTCAAAGTTTAAGACCACATCAGTTTCAATGCAGTTTTTCAAAACTTTTTCTAAATTGCCTAGGCATTCCTCAAATGAAGCTCCAAACACCGTGAAGTCATCCATAAAAACCTCCATGCAACTTTCTATTAATTCTGAAAAAATACTCAACATGCATCTTTGGAAAGTTGCAGGAGCATTACATAGTCCAAATGGCATCCTAGTGTAAGCATAAGTGCCAAATGGGCATGTAAATGTGGTTTTATGTTGATCTTCAGGGTGTATATGAATCTGCATGTACCCAGAAAAGCCATCTAGAAAACAGTAAAAAGGTTTACCTGTCAACCTCTCAATGACTTGGTTTATGAAGGGGAGAGGGAAGTGATCTTTCCTTGTGGCTTGATTCAGCTTTCTGTAATCAATGCAAACCCTCCACTTATTTGCAACTCTGGTAGGCACAAATTCTCCCTCTTGATTCTTTACAATTGTCATTCCATATTTCTTTGGCACCACTTGAACTGGTGATACCCAAGTACTGTCTGAAATGGGGAAAATCATCCCTGCTTTTAAGAGCTTGCTCACTTCCTCCTTCACCACATCTTGAATAGTTGGATTCAACTGCCTTTGAGGCTGCCTAACAGGAACTGCATCACTGTCTAGCAATATTCTATGCATGCAGAGGGCAGGACTGATCCCTGGTATATCTTCCAAAGTCCACCCAAGAGCTTTCTTGTGTTGTTTCAAGACTTGTAGCAGTTGCTTTTCCTGTTCGGGTTTCAAACTTGGTGAAATGATCACTGGAAATTTATTTCCAGCTTCAAGATAAGCATATTTTAAGTGCAGAGGCAGCAGCTTTAATTCAGATTTTTGCTGCTGCTCTGAAATTTCTTGTGCAGATTCTTCACCAAGTTCAAAAACGTCCTCTTCTAGTGCTTTCAAGTCCATATTTTTAGAGAATTTATCTTCACACCCGATGCAGGATTCAGAACGTAATTCTCCCTCTGCCATGTTCAAACCAGACTGCACCTAAAGCTCCAAATTATTACAACAAATTTCTGAATAACTGAACACATCTAAATGGTTTTCCAGGGGATGACTCATGGCTTCAAAAATGTTGAATCTGACCTGGGTGTCTCCAAACTCCATGGTTAAATTTCCTTCATGCACATTGATAATGGTTTTTGCTGTCATCAAAAATGGTCTTCCCAAAATCAATGTAGGACTCTGCCTTGAATTCTCACCCTCCATTTCTAAAACATAGAAATCTGCTGGGAACATTAACTGGTTTACCCTTACTAGCACATCTTCCACAATGCCCAAAGGTTTTGCAGTGCTTCTATTGGCTAGTTGGATAATAACAGATGTAGGCTTTAAATTTCTTAACTGCAGAGCCTTGTAAACAGAACTGGGCATGACATTTATGGATGCTCCCAAGTCCACTAAAGCATTTGCAATGGAAATTTCTCCAATGGTGCATGGGATGGTAAAATGCCCTGAATCACTATGTTTAGGAGGCAGCTCCAATTTGGAAACAGTAGACATATTTTTGATTTGTGGCCTCCTCAGTCCTCTTTTATAGGTGCACACCTCTTTAAGGAACTTGGCATATTTAGGAACATGTTTAATTGCTTCCAGCAGAGGCATATTAATTTCTATCTTCTGAAAAATCTTCAATAACTCAGCATCAGTTTCCAATTTCTTTTCTGTAGGTGCAGATTTGACAGGGAAAGGTGGTTCAATTATGATTTCTCGTTGTTGCTCATTCTCAACAATTTTTTCTTTCTCCACTGAAGCATATAATTCCTTTCCACTTCTTAACATGACTGCATTGGTACTGGCAGTCCTGTTTACTTGCACCTTTGGTTGATGAGCTAGCTGCATCTTCCCAAGTTCAGATGTTCCTCTCAAATAGGGAGGAATATACTTGGTGGTCTCTTTTTCCTCTGCAGGTGTAATTTCCACTGATACACTGCTCTCTTCAACATCTTCCATACAACCAGCTATCTTTTCATTCTCCCAAGAATTTTGTTGAGATCCCTTCAGATTCACTGTGCCCCAATTCTCTTTCAAATTAGGTTTAATCATTCACTAAGTCCCTATTTTCGCATGGAATCTCAATTTCGTCCCTTTCTTTCTGAAAATATCAATTGGATCCCAATTTTATGAAAATTGCAACAAATCGATCCTTTCCGTTAAATAGTGTCAAACGGCGTTAAAAAAATTTATGAGTGGATGCTGAGATGACGAACGAACGCTCGTCCACCAGCGAACGAACGCTCGTTCACCAGCGAACGAACGCTCGTCCACCAGCGAACGAACGCTCGTCGACCACCGAACGAACGGTCGTCCAGTGTGGAACGAACGGTCGTCCAGCAGTAAGAGGTCCACGAGCGTTCGTTCGCTGGTGGACGAGCGTTCGTTCGTCATCACAGCATCCACTCATCAATTTTTTTAACGCCGTCCAGCCAATTTAACGGAAAGGATCGATTTGTTGCAATTTTCATAAAATTGGGACCCAATTGATATTTTCAGAAAGAAAGGGACGAAATTGAGATTCCATGCGAAAATAGGGACTTAGTGAATGATTAAACCTTCAAATTATTGGTTGCTGAGTCACAGGTTGCATTTAAAGTGTTCTCAAACCAGCCTAACAGCCCTAATGTGTCATCTTATTCTCGGAAGGTTTCTGATTCAGCAACTTCACTTTTTCCACCAGCTGGGACATTACTTGAGTCAATTCCCTTAAGTCTTTGGATTCTGCCCCAATTACTGGTACAGTAACAGCAACTTTATTGTATAAATATCCTTGATAAGAGCACTCAGCCATTTTACTCAACAACTGTCTTGCTTCAGCTGGAGTTTTATTCATTAAGGACCCTCCAACAGCCACATCAACAAATATTCTCTCTCTTTGCAGCAGACCTTCGTATAAGTATGTTAGGAGTAGAGAATCCTACAGCTGATGATTTGGGCACATGAGGCATAATTTATTAAATCTGTCCCAGAAATCAGCCAAACTTTCATTCTGCCCTTGCTCAATGGTGCAGATCTGCCTCCTAAAGTATGATACTCTTGATGCTGGAAAAAATCTATTCAAGAATCTACACTGCATCTCTTGCCAACTTCCAAAAGGCTGCTGCTGGTAAATTATCCAATACCTAGCAGTGTCTTGCAGGGATAAAGGAAAAGCCGTCATCATAACCAGTTCTTCAGCAGCTCCAAACGGCTTCATAGAAGAACACATCAGAATAAATTCTCTGATATGTTGATGAGGGTCCTCATGCTCCCATCCATGGAAGGTGGGCAGCAACCTTATGAACCCATGTTTAAGTTCAATTCTAGATGCATTCTGCTCCAGGGGTAAATGGGTGCACACCGGCTGGTGACCCACTTCTTGGTTGGCCAGTTCTCTCATGGACTTCTCCAGAGGAAAAGCCATACTAAACAGCTCAGTTACAACACTCTTAGGCTACTAAAACTACCCCAAGCTAATCTCACTAATTCCCCAAAGTTTGGCAGAACACACTCAGCCTAAACTTTCTCAACAGAGGTGCCAATCAAGCACACAGAAACAACCGAAAATAATCACCAAGACAGCTATCAAAATCAAAGACCAATACAGCAAAAAGAATCAAAAATCAAAATTCAGACTATTGCAGTTTTAAAAACAGATCCTAAACATACTAAAAAGAATTTGCAAAAAGAAGAAATAGATCCTAAGCTAGAAAGGACAAATATGAACACAAGAAAGAATTGCAAAGAAACAATTAAACCTACACAAGACTAACCCAACACTCTAAGACTTAATTCGCCGACTCCCCGGCAACGACGTCATTTGTTGAACTCACTTTTAGTCGCATCAAAGCCAACAAACTCAGTTTCCCCACTAATGTAGTAAAGGGATAACCAAGGATCAATCCAAGGACTCAACTATGATTAAGTTTCAGAATGTAGAGTTTAGTCTTGTATATTTACTACCTAATTATTAATTACTAATGCAAGGTGGGGAAAGAAATTAAATTGAAACAGTGAAATTTAAAAAGAAAAGAATAAAGCAATCAAATCTGTATAAAAGAAAAAAATAAAATGCAAGGAAGAAATAAAAAATAGCACCTAAGGTATGGAAAAGATAAAATCTAACTAAGCATACAGTAACTAAAATTAATCTATACATGCTATGATTTAATGAAGCAAGAAACTAAAAGTAAAACTGAATAATAAAACTAAATATGCATAAAAGAAGTGGTATATACATGTATCAAAACCGAAAAAGTGGACATTAAATTGAATGAAAGAGTCTCAATTCCTCTTCAGAAAGACATTCCGAGAAATGTAAGCCCTCCTTGGGGTCTTTTGAGTTCATATTTCAGAACTTAAAATGGAAATTCTCACTCAATTATTCAATCAATGCACACTTTCACAAGAACAGGAATACAACACTGAAGTTGAAATCACACATACTGGAAAATAGAAAGAAACATAATAGAAACACAAAACCGAATGAATCTTTATGCATTGGATTCAACTCTAACTCGAGAAGACTTCTCGGTAAAAATTGCTCAATACAGAGTCATTTAATTCCAAAAGGAATTATGGAATGCAGAGATACAGAATCCAATTCATTTTCTCATAACATAACGATGGCAGAAATCAAAATCACAGAACAAAATCAACACAAACGAGAATACGAATTTGAACTTTATTAATATGAAAAAGGAAAATTACAAACACTTTACCAGAAATCACCGAGTGAGGAGCTCACGGATTGTCACGGTTCCGTGAATCTCATCAGCGAAATCTAGAATCAAGAACAGTATCCTACTTTAAGAAAAACGAATAAAACCCTAAACTCTAGAACGGAGAACTGTAAACAAAAAGGGTAAAAAGTGTGTGAAGAAGTGTTCTCTATATATCCTATTTACATGGTGAAAGCCCTTTATATAGGGTCGAAAATGAAAAGAGAAAAGAGAGAGGAAAAGTAAAGAAAGAAACTTGATTTCGACGCTTCCTGCTCTTGATCCAGCGGCCACTGTTCATTTGCTTCGAGCTTGCCTTTCCAGCCATTCGATCCTCTATAACGGGCAGCTCCGGTCAGCTTCTTCCTCACCGATCATCTTCTTCAACACGTGTGCAACTTCGGTGGAGTGGCACGAGCCTCAGGTAAGTGATGTGCTCCTCTCTTCAGCTCTCGCTCTGTCCTAGCTTTGGGTTTTCTCCAAATGAAAGTGCTCGAGGGAATTCTTTTCTCCCAAATAAGTGTCGAGCATTGGACCCCAAAAACTATAGGTGCTCAAAACTCACCGTTTCACGAAAGTGCTGCCCAAGTCCAGGTAATTTCACTGACAACATTGAATGAGGTCGACCTTCGGAAGATGGAAGAAAGCATTCCGCTCATTCTTTGCAAGATGGAGAGAATATTCCCTCCCTCATTCTTTGATTGTACGGAACATCTCCCTGTACATCTTCCATATGAGGCAAGACTTGGTGGACCAGTCCAATATAGGTGGATGTACCCATTTGAAAGGTGACAATATCTCATTCAACTGTTGAATTTAGATGTCACACATATTGAAACTAACATACCACTTTCTTTAATTATAGGTTCATGGGATATGCTAAACGTTCAGTTAAGAATAAAGCTAGGGTTGAAGGATCAATAGTGGCATCATATTTGCACAAAGAAACAACTCATTTTTGTTCACACTACTTCAAGAACTTTATGTTAACACCACAAAGCAATAGAAATGAAGTAGACACTGAAATTGAAACGACAACATTATTCGTATTTGACGAAGGTGGTCGTCATTCCGGGAGGGAATCAACTCATTGGCTAAGTGACGAAGAATTGAGATCAGCTCATGTTCATCTCTTGATCAATTGCAATGAAGTTCAACCTTATCTTGAGTAAGGCTCCAAATAAATTGCTTTTTTCTATGGATTTCGTTTTTATGTATTAAATTGATATTGATCGAATATTGTCATACCTATGGACAACTCATTCTTACATACCTATAAACTTTCAGAGTCAAACAGTTCGAAGCCCAGTTCCTACACTGGCCCATAAAAGCCCAGTTTCCTACACTGGCCCAAAAAGCCCAGTTCCTACACTGACTGGCCCAAAAAGCCCAGTTTCCACGCTGGCCCACAAAGCCCAGAAATAAACGCACGTTATTAAGCATTTTTCGAACGTTCGTCATCTACCTTTCATACCCATCTCCCGCACCTTTTCAGGTTCAAGCTAGTGCTAGAGGGAATTTGAACCCCTAGTTACGTTCTCTTCCTTTCATCAAAGAACCCACTGCCTCTTGACATTATTTTGATTGAATGCATTCCGAACGGACATCGCGTTTGACGTCAACATTGACAACGTATTCCAGGCATAGAATTTTCAAAAAAAAAAAAAAAAAAAAAGCGAATGAAAGAGCACATCGCAGAGCAAGAAACGGCCGTAAAGCATTGGAACGAAAGCTTCTCTCAGTTGGCTGCTTTGGCAAATGGGGCAATTGAAGACATCCCCAGAATGGTGTCGGAAGCTGAAGCGAGTACCCACTTTTATATCCCACCAGTAGAAATAGAGCTTTTTATTAATCACTGTAAACGGTTGATAGACAAGATGAAATCCCTTATCACTCGGGCTAGGAATTGATGTATTTTGAGATCTTTATGATTTGTTTCCTTTAAGAAATGTAATGAACTTGTTTCCCTTTAAATGAAAGGTGTGAGATGTTTTTTTAGCATCTGCTTGTGTTAATTTCCATCAGTGATGTCATTACAATCTTGTGGTTTCCCCCTATTACTAGCATGCATCATCTTTTCTTTTGTTCAGCATGTTTCATTCCCATCTAATTAATTAAAATAATAAAACAGTACGCGTGAAAAAAAAAACGACGACCAAATTTCCACGACATCCATACCGGACCCGGGCAAATTCAAAAGCCATGGCAAGCTGGGAGGAGTCACAGGAGTCTCTCAAAACGGATGTTGGCCAGTTGAAGGACCAGATCGGCCAGATCTTGGCGACGCTTGAATCCATGAAGACTACTGGAGAGTCTTCATCTGCGCATGTTGGGGGGAATGCTCACCCTTATCCCCCAATGTTCAACGCTGCGAGCCAATCTATTCCTTTCCCACTGTATGGTTTACCTCCGGGTTACGCTCCTCCTGTAGGAGAGTACTCAGAAGCTGAGCACGCTTCATTCTCGTTCCCCGCGACTGTCAATATACCACCAATCGGCACTCAGGGACCTGTCTTAGTGTCGGCTCCCATGGTGGGCACGGGAATGAATGAGACCAACACAACTGATGGAATTCGGGTGACCCCAGTACCGCCTGTGGTTGCTAGGGAGGATTTTTCAGCCGAAGCTGCACCGCACGCCACGGTGGTTGGGGGATTCGGTAGCCTCGTTGGAGCTATGGGCAGGCTGGAAAGTCTGGAGGCGAGGTTGAGAGCTGTTGAGGGAGTTGAGAGCTACGGGTTTGGAGATGCGGCCAGATTGAGTTTGGTTCCGGGCTTGAAAATCCCGCCTAAGTTCAAGGCGCCGGAGTTTGAAAAATATAGGGGTAACACTTGCCCTAAAAGCCATGTGACCATGTACTGCAGAAAGATGGCTGCGTATGCTCATGATGAGCAGCTACTCATCCACGTTTTCCAGGAAAGTTTGGCTGGGGTGGCATTGAACTGGTACACCCACCTGGAGCCATACCGAATTCGTTGTTGGGCGGATCTAGCTGACGCCTTCGTAAAACAATATGTATACAATACTCATGTTGCTCCGGACCGTCTGCAGCTGCAGAATATGACAAAAAAGGACAATGAAACTTTCAAAGAGTACGCCCAACGATGGAGAGAGTTGGCTGCGCAAGTTGAGCCGCCGTTGTTTGATAAGGAGATGGTGTCGATGTTCGTAAACACACTCCAGCCGCCATTTTATGAGCATATGGTTGGGAATGTATCTGTCAATTTTGCTGACACCATCATCATTGGTGAGAGGATAGAAATTGGATTGAAAAACGGGAAGATAGCATATGGCCCACCTGCAGCTACAAACTACAAAAAGCCCAGCTTCAATCAGGGGAAGAAAAAAGAGGGGGAGGTACATGCTGCTTCGGTAATGCCTGTGTGGAGAGGACGAGCTCCCGATCCTAATTATCGACCATACTTAAACCCACCTCCTTATGCTGCTAACACCACGTTTGCTCACCAAGCTAGGCCTCAACAACAACAAGCGTATTATCCACCGCAGCGTATCCCAACCGAAGCTTCAAGACCGGCCGCAAACATGGGCCCAAATCTGAATGTGGGTCACAACAACAACCCAAGGGGAAATCAATTTGTTAGGTTCACCCCAATCCCTATGACCTACACTGAATTGTTACCTAATCTAGTCAAAAAGGGTCTGGTCGCCATTTGCCCGATGAAGCCTGTATAGCCGCCGTACCCTAGGGTTATGACACAAATGCCAGGTGTAGTTATCATGCAGGAGGCGTTGGCCACTCAACCGAAGGATGTATGGCTCTCAAATACAAAGTTCAGGCTCTGATAGATTCGGGTTGGTTAAAGTTTCAAGAGGACCAGCCCAGCGTTGATACTAATCCATTGTTCGGGCACGGGAGCTCCTCGACGAACGCCGTCGAGGTTGGAGACCATGATTTGATAAGAGATGTGGGCGACATCCGAAGTTCTAGGAGGTTTATCTTTGAAGCTTTGTTGAAGAAGGGCCTAGTGAAGGGCGATTATGATCTGGGTATAGCGTGCGCACTCCATCCGGAGGCCGGGCACTCTATTGAGGAATGTATGGAATTCGAGATTTTTCTACAAGACTTACTTGATAGAAATCTGATGCAAGTGTGCCGCAAGGTCAGAGAGGAAGAAGTATTTGCACAAATTGGTGGAGAATCTGATGTGACTCTACCCGAACCTTTGGTGATCCATTTTACTAGGACCACCCCTGGGTAACTGAAGGAAATCCGTCTGTGGTCATCCGAGTGCCAACTCCTTTCCCTTATAAGAACGAGAAAGTCGTCCCATGGAGATATGGGGCAACTGCATTAGATGAGGGAGAATATGCAAATCCGACTGTGGAAAACATATCAGGCATTCGTGGAATGACCAGAAGTGGTCGAATCTTTACACCAACAGAATTGGCGAGAGAAAGATGTAAGGAACCGGTTGTGTTGGTTAAAAAAAAAAAAAAAAAAAAAAACAAACAAACCAGGGAAGGCAGCAATGAGCGGTGGAGAAAGCACCAGTTTTGTAGCATTTGGCCACTTGGGGACAGCAAACGTTGCTTCCATTTTCCCCATTCAAGAAAAATAAAAAGAGGGAGGCTTGTGGGAGATAAAAAAAAAAGGGAGTATGGGTTCTGCTTAGGGGGGGGAAATCATTTCTGCAAAATTGAGAGGTGAAGTTGAAGCTGCAAGGAAGCTTGAGTTCTGCAAGTGGTGGGAGAGAAGAGGAGGAGAACTTTTGGAGTTGGAAGGAAATCAAACTCTCTGGAGGTGATTCAAGGAAGTCTTCAAGAGGTAAGGGGAGCTAGATCTTTTGTTTGATTGATTGAAATATACTGTATTGATGCAAATCTGGGTAGAAGGGGATGAAAAATTGGGGTTTTCTGGTTTCTGGAAAACCTGGTGCGATTCTGCAGAATTCTGCAGAAACGCGCGTACGTTCAAACCTTTGGGAGTGAAAATGGGACGTTCGTCCCATTGTTAAGAGCGTTCAATTTTGTGTTCAGCAAACGTCAGCGTTCGTCCTTCAATCCTAGTATAGCGTTCGGTCTTTTTGAAAAAGTTATATTAAACGTTCGGTTTTGGTTTTCTAAGGTATCGAGCGTTCGCGTTCGTCCTTAGTTAGAAATATATTAACTTTCGGTTTTGTGTGTGTTAGCGTTCGTCCAAACAGTATTCCACCTCAGTCTTTTAAACGTTCGGTTTTGATGTAAGAGTAATGGTGAGCGTTCGGTTTTATTGGGTGTACTTAGGTTTGGATCTTAAACGGTCGGCCTTAGTGTTTGTAGCTTTCGGTCCTAATTTGGTATCCTTAAGTGTCAATCTTGAGCGTCCGTTATTCATCTGATATACTTAAGTTATGATTTTAGCGTTCGACCTTAAATTGATAGGCTTCAATTTTGAGTGTTCGGTCTCATATCATTGCGTCTATGTGCGTTCGTTGAAAACGGTGTTTACATATTTTGTTTCGTTGTAATTATCTATGAACGTTCGGTCTTATAGTGTTGACTGTATGTGCGTTCGTCCAAACAGTGATTATTCGTTCTTATCATAGTTGATCTGTATAGCGTCCGTCCCAATAGTTTAACAGAAATCTGATAGTATTGTCTTATTGAGCGTTCGTCCAGACAGTATTCATAGTGACTTGATAGTGCTCGGTCTATTGTGCGTTCGTTCAAACAGTGATTACCTAACAGTATTAGGTCTCGTAGTATTAACCATCACGTTCGTCCAAAAAGTTGTCGAACTCTTAGTATTCTATCTTATAACGTTCGTCCTTGGTGTATGTAGGGAATATCAGCGTTCGTCTTTATTTGGTATCCTCGGATAGTGATCCTGATCGTTCGGTTAACCTTGAGCGTTCGGTCTGTAGTATTAGTGATCGTGAGCGTCCGGTTTTGGTGTAGATCTTGACCAGTCAGTCTCAGGCTTCAATGTGAAGTGTTCGATGTATTAGGGAACGTTCGGTTTTGAAGTTTTATATTTGAGCGCTCGTACAAACAGTGTGGTTTTCGGTTCGTAGCGTTCGGCCTGAGTTTCATGGCGTCCGTCCAGATTGTGTTCGTTGAAAATAACGTTCGGTCGGGAAATGTTAAATCAAGAGCGTTCGGTTTTAGCGTTCGGCTGACTATTGGAGGTGTTCGGTTTTAACGTTCGGCTGAATACTGGAGGTGTTCGGTTTTAGCGTTCGGCCTGATTGGGTTGGATCTTTTAGCATGCGTCCAAATAGAGTAGCGTTCGGCAAGATAGCGTTCGGCAGGTGTTGTTCAACATTCGGTTTTGAGCGTTCGACCTAGTAGTTTACGATCTGATGACGTCCGTCCAAATAGTGTTCGGCCTGTTGTTTGGAAATGGCGTTCATCCAGTAGCGTTCGTTCCATTGTGTTACGTGAATAGTGCTTGTTCATATAGTACTCTACAAATAATGTTTTCTTCTATTGAATTGAACTATGTGTACAAATGTTTGGAATATATGCTGTAATGTGATGTATGTAAAAATGTGAGAATGTATGAAATATGATAAAATACTATGATGGTACGATTGTAAATGTAAATGATGTATGTGAGTATGAAGTGGACATCTCGGGGAGAGATGGATGAAAGTGGTTATGTGGTGTTATGGTTGTTATGTATAATTGTATGGAGCTTTGAACTGGTGGGTCTATCCTTAAACTCAAAGCATTGTTCATACTCAAGTAGAGAAGGACAATGTGAGTGGTGAGAGTAGAGGGAGGTCCTCGTCTATAGTCTTTGAATTTAGACATAGACAGATTGGGGGATTCACCTTGCTAGTGTTGGAGAAAGACCAGCTGAACTATGCAAGTGCAAAGACGACCAATAGTTCGACAGTTGTACAAATCCGGATAAGTCGTGTGAATATGTGAATTGTGGTTCAATGAGCATGCCTAAATTATTCTTTATATAAATCTATGTATGATAACATGCTTTTTATATCTAGCTCACCCTTGCGTTGTTTGTGTTGTGTGCCGTTTGGATATGTTTCTTTGGCGATGATCATCCACTTGGATGGGAGCAGATGTTGTCGAAGAGAGTCCTTTGGAGCAAGAGCTGGAGAATACTGAGGTTGTGGAGTAGTCTTCTTAGGAATTTCCTATCTGAACACGTGTAGTGTTCGAATCTATAAACTGTTTAAGTTTAAATTTTCAGTTTATTTTATTTTGGATGACTGTAATTTCGCACTTAAATTACATGTCGTATTCTGACTGTTCTCTATATTTGAATGATGACGTCTTTATTATGTAATATTTGTTAGGTTTAATCCTTTTCCACATCCCTATTTATGTACGAATGTCTCAATTGGGTCCTCGTTTTTTAAAGTGTATCAAAATGGTCCCTAATTTTGAAAATTGATATCAATTGAGTCCTTTCCGTTAAGTTGGCTGGACGGCGTTAAAAAAATTGATGAGTAGATGCTGAGATGACGAACGAACGCTCGTCCACCAGCGAACGAACGCTCGTCCACCAGCGAACGAACGCTCGTCCACCAGAGAACGAACGCTCGTCGACCTCTTACTGCTGGACGACCGTTCGTTCCACACTAGACGACCGTTCGTTCGGTGGTCGACGAACGTTCGTTCGCTGGTGGACGAGCGTTCGTTCGTCATCTCAGCATCCACTCATCAATTTTTTTAACGCCGTCCAGCCAACTTAACGGAAAGGACTCAATTGATATCAATTTTCAAAATTAAGGACCATTTTGATACACTTTAGAAAAGGTTTAATCATTCACTAAGTCCCTATTTTCGCATGGAATCTCAATTTCGTCCCTTTCTTTCTGAAAATATCAATTGGGTCCCAATTTTATGAAAATTGCAACAAATCGATCCTTTCCGTTAAATACTGTCAAACGACGTTACGGTGTGTTTGACGTGGCACGCTGCGTTGGACGTGTTATCTGACGTGGTTGAAGAGAGCACAGTGGGGCACGTGGATATTGAATATTTTATAAGTAAAAAGAAAAGAATTGTTTTATAAGTAAAAAGCACGTGGATATTGAATTAGGGATTTTTCTCTCTCAGTACTTCTAGGGTTCGGTTCGTCCAAAGTTGATTTCATTTCAGAAAATTGGGGTATGAATTTGGGTATTTAGGGTTGAATCGAGGTTGACCTTCAGAGAGTGTGCAGTTGTCGTCGTCCTCATCGGAGTTGTGGGACCTTCTTCAGTTGCAATCTGGAGTGGCCAGGTCAGTAAAAGTTTGGTTTTGTTAGAAACCTTTATCTTGCGATGTTGGGTGGTGGTCCCCGTCTATGTATTGTGTTTTATTTTTGATTGCAATGTTGTGGTCCCGTTGGTGGGATTGTGTTCCATTTTTTATTGCAATGTTGTGGTCCCGTTGGTCGGATTGTGTTCCATATTTTATTGCAATGTTGTGGTCCCCCATGCCCCCCATGTTTAAAGTGATAATTTTCTATGTGTGTGAGTGTGTTTTGGTTACGGTTTTAATACATGTTTTGTCGTGATTTGATTATATTATAGGTGTACAAATACTTATATATAGTGTTTTGCATCATGGACGAGGATATTGAGGTTGTCTTTCACCATGGAGGGAAATTAGTTAACGATGGGAAGCTTAAGTATGAAGGGGGGAGACATCTAGGTTTATGTTTGACCCAGATGTTTGGAGTTATTTCGTGATTGTTAGTGTAGTGAAGTCTTTGGGATACGATGGGCTTAAAGATATGTGGTACTCTGTAGGAGGGGCTTCAATTTTGGATGATAAGTTAGAGCGTCTGTGTGATGACACTGGTGCCATGCATATGGTTAATTTAGCTAGGCTGAATGGTGAGGTCCATGTGTTTTTGATACACCCTGTTTCTGAACCCGAAGTCATACATATGCTGGAACATGTTGGTAATGATGAAGGAGAAGTTGAAGAGAGGGGTGAAGAAGTGGAAGTTGAGGCTGTTATGGAGGAAGAGGATGTTAGAGTTGAACAAGTTGGTTGTGTGTTGGAAGAGATGGGTAAACAAGTGGAAGTTGAGGCTGTTATGGAGGAAGAGGTTGTTGGAGTTGAACAAGTTGGTTGTGTGTTGGAAGAGATGGGTGAACAAGTTGAAGTTGAGGCTGTTATGGAGGAAGAGGTTGTTGTAGTTGAACAAGTTCAGGAAGTTGGTGGGGATGGTGAAGAAGTGGAAGTTGAGGCTGTTATGGAGGAAGAGGTTGATGGTGATGGTGAACATGAAGGTGTAGAACAGAATGAAGTTGAAGCAGATGTGGAAATTCGAAGTTGGAATTATTAGAGATAGTCCAACAGTTAAGGGTGTGGATATAAGGGAAAAATTTCAAAGGAAATGGAACATTGGTATTTCTAGGTGTATGGCCTATAGGGCCAAAAACATAGCAACAGAGCAAATTGATGGCTCTTTCAAAGAACAGTATAAAAGGTTATATGATTATGCCCATGAGTTGGTGGCCAAAAATCCTGGGTCAACAGTGAAACTAAAGGTTGAGGATGTGGGGGGTAAAGTCATTTTCAAGAGATTCTATGTATGTTTAAAGGCTTGCAAAGACAGTTTTATGTCATGCAGGCCAATTATTGGTTTAGATGGAGCATTTTTGAAAGGTAAGTACGGTGGTGAGTTGTTAACAGCTGTGGGCCGAGATGGGAATGAGCAGATGTTGCCAATTGCATACTGTGTTGTTGAAGTTGAGAACAAGGAGTCATGGAAGTGGTTCCTGGAACTATTGGTAGATGACCTTGGAGGGGCTGAAATTTGTTCCACATTTACCTTTATATCAGACCAGCAGAAGGTAATATTAATTTGTACATTTTAATTTGAGGTTGTTAAGTATTTGTTGCCTGTATTCATTACTTGTATATTGTTTGCAGGGTCTACTTCATGCAATAGATGAATTGCTTCCTGGAGTTGATCAAAGGTTTTGTGTGAGGCATATGTATGCCAACTTCAGGAAGAAATACCCTGGTAAAAACCTGAAGCGTTTAATGTGGAGGGCAGCTACAGCCACACATCCACAAACATGGGAGATGGAAATGAGAAACATAAGAGCAGTAAACGAAGATGCTTATAAGCATTTGATTGCCATCCCTCCAAGGTTAGTCTTCAAAAGTATAACATAATTCCTTATTCATATAATGTTAATAATAATTGTATTATTTGTTGTAGGTATTGGTCAAGATCAAGGTTCACTGAAAGAGCTAAATCTGACACCTTAGTAAACAATATGAGTGAGGGCTTCAACAGTGTCCTCGTTTCTGCCAAGAGTAAACCCATCATTACGATGTTGGAGACGATACGACTTTACCTCATGCAAAGATGGGCAAAGAACAGGTCAAGCCTATCATCATTTACTGGATCCATCTGTCCCAAGATTCTATCCAGATTTAGAAAGGAATGTCATTTAACTCAAAATTGGATTCCTAGGTAAATTTCAGTAATCACTTCTATGTTATATATTAATTTACTACTGTGCCTAATAATTATTGTTGTCTTCTTGTACACAGTTGGTCAGGCAACAAGCTATTCGAAGTTCGTCACATGTCTAACAATGGAGATAAGTTTGTAGTCAACCTAGATGAGTCCTCATGCACATGCAGAACTTGGATGATGACTGGAATCCCCTGTTGTCATTCATTGGCTGCAATGAAGTTCCTCAACATTGATGGACAACAATTTATTGAGTCTTGCTACATGAAGTCCAAATATGAGGAGACATATTCAACAATCATATATCCCTTAAATGGAGCCAACATGTGGAACATTACTCCATATCCTGATGTGTCTCCACCACACAAAAGAGTAATGCCTGGACGACCAAAGAGAAAACGAAGGCTAGAGCAATGGGAAATGAGGAAGGATGAATCAAGAATGACCAAATCTGGCTTGCAAAAGAGATGTGGCATATGTAGAGAACATGGCCATAACAGAACTCGTTGCCCATCAGCAACCCAACCAGGAACTGTGCCCAGTACATCAGCAACCCAAGCAACTCCATCCACTCAACAATCTGAAATATTTTGTACATCAGCACATCAGCCCAGTACATCAGCACATCACTCTGGGAATCAACCGTAGTAGACAGTAGGAATTAACTGATGCAAATTTGTAATATTTCTGGTACTGCAGTTGATATTAACTGATGGAACTTCATGTTGATAACTGATGTAATATTCTGGTCTGTATGACAGCACTTTTATGTAGGAACTTCAGCTTAATTAAAACCGAACGCTAGATACGGACGCTCGCTAACTGAGAAAACATGCAAAATCAACATTACATATAAGGAACGAACGCCTTCAAGTTACTCGAGTCTGCCGAACGTTACAATCACTAGTATAACAAAAGGCCAAAACCGAACGCTCACAAACACTACCACACAGACCGAACGCTTTAAGATTCAACCCAAATTAAAACCGAACGGACGCTCGCTAACTGAGAAAACATGCAAAATCAACATCACATATAAGGAACGAACGCCTTCAAGTTACTCGAGTCTGCCGAACGTTACAATCACTAGTATAACAAAAGGCCAAAACCGAACGCTCACAAACACTACCACACAGACCGAACGCTTTAAGATTCAACCCAAATTAAAACCGAACGGACGCTCGCTAACTGAGAAAACATGCAAAATCAACATCACATATAAGGAACGAACGCCTTCAAGTTACTCGAGTCTGCCGAACGTTACAATCACTAGTATAACAAAACGCCAAAACCGAACGCTCACAAACACTACCACACAGACCGAACGCTTTAAGATTCAACCCAAATTAAAACCGAACGCACGCTCCCTAACTGAGAAAACATGCAAAATCAACATGAAGTACATTCCATCATAAGAACGAGCGTCACATATATGACCAAAAATTACAAACAATACAAACTTTTATAGTCAAAATAACTTTGGTTCATTGCATTCTAAGTACATCCCATCATAAGTACAATGAAATCATGGTGATGGTGAACGAAAAAACACTATTGTAAGTACAATAATGTTCACCACAACAAGAACACAGACAATCCCTAACAGTACATTAAGCCTATTTCCCAATTTCTTCACAGAGCAGTCCAAATCACTTATAATCTTCCATCCACCTTCCATTGCTTCTCTGTTCAGCAAACACTCAGACTTGCCTTCACACTTTGCACTGGTTTCCGTTTCAATAACCCCATGATCTGCACACCATGTGAAATAATTGCAACCACCATCTTCACCACCATTCTGTACAACAAAACACCAATCAGGGCACCCTGGAACTGAAAATAAGAACAACGAAAAACCCAACAAAAAACCTTACCTTGAACTTAGGGCAGCCCCAAAATTGCTTGCCTCTGTTCTTGACTGTTCTTGCAGTTCTGATAACACATTTCATCCCACAATAGCACAACGGACTACCATTGTTGTTCTTAACTCCTCGAGCACCACCACAGACCACATTACTATCTTGCTTCCGCCACCCGCTGCATGACGAAGACGAGCAAGGATGCATCTTCAACCGCAACTTCGATTAAACCGTAGAAGTACTCAGAAGAATTCGATCTGCACGAAACCTCAATCCCTAATTCGATCTGCACGAACCCAACCCTAGAAGTACTGAGAGAGAAGAATCCCTAATTCGATCTACACGAAACCTTAATCCCTAATTCGATCTGCACGAACCGAACCCTAGAAGTATTGAGAGAGAAGAATCCCTAATTCGATATCCACGTGCTTTTTACTTATAAAACAATTCTTTTCTTTTTACTTATAAAATATTCAATATCCACGTGCCCCACTGCTCCTGCTCTCTTCAACCCCGTCAGATAACACGTCCACAACAGCGTGCCACGTCAAACACACCGTAACGCTGTTTGACAATATTTAACGGAAAGGATCGATTTGTTGCAATTTTCATAAAATTGGGACCCAATTGATATTTTCAGAAAGAAAGGGACGAAATTGAGATTCCATGCGAAATTAGGGACTTAGTGAATGATTAAACCATTTTTTAGAGGTAAAATGGTTATTTTGAAAATTTATATAGGTATCGTGGGGGTGGAGAAAGTAAAAGCCCATACTGAGTTTATCTTCAGTTACTGTTCACCCGCAGTAGTTGCTGTAGAGTAGTTGATAGAATAGAAGGCAATGTAGCCACTGAGACATACTTCATAGCGAGTGACTCCTCCATTCTTCTCTGCTTTCAATTTTCTTCCTCTCCGCCAGAATCTGCACACAAAGCCATTTCTTTATTTATAAATAGCATTCCTTCTTTCATCTATCTTCTCTTCTATGTTCCTTCAGTCATAACATGCTATGGCTTGCACTTCCCCTCTGTCCCTCTATCCTCACCCGCAGGTTACCATCTCCCTCACGCACAGCTAATCATAACCGTTCCTTTTTTTTTGTTTCATTGAAATGCTTCGTTGAAACAGGTTGGCCTTCGCAACCAGAGCCTGCAATCGCTTGCCTTGACCTGCGTCGTTCAATTTGCGCCGCTTCCCGCTCTAAACTGTCAGAGAATGCGGTTCCGAAGCATCGTGCGATTCCGAACCTTTGTAATTAAGGTTTCTTCCAGCGTGGAAGGTACTCGTCCGCGCCCAGTCGGTTCTCGCAGAATCTATCGGCAGTCTCAGGTCCATGCACCGCTGTCCAGTGCACCGATGAAGCAGATTGCCAACGTTGTTGGCCCCTTCGCCGTGTTGGTCGCCCTCACTTTTGGTACCTGCTTAATTTTTTTTTTTCGTTATTTTATTTCTGTACTCTTTAGTTATTCATATCTTGCCTGCATGGTAATCTATGATGCATTGAAACTGTGCGTGCCAGTATCGAATCGGGTTGGCGGTTTCGATTAACTTACACCATGTTGCTAGACCAACACTTGGTACACTCTCTTTTAAAGTCTGTAGGCAAGATATGAATCAACATTCCAAGGAAGGACTTCTTCACTCCTACGAAGCTGGGACACAAATGGTGTGTCAGTGTCAACAAGACATTTACTCTACGTTTGTGAAATGTCTAATTTGAAAGATATTTTTTCTTTGTCTCCCTGGAAATTCCATGTCCCTTTTAATGTTTTGAAGCCCTATCAATATTACATACTATATATTTTTCTTTAATATTTTTTCGGCAATCCATTCCCTCTTCCATGACTCAATTAAAGAAATTTTTCATGTGTACCGGGTGCAATTAGCATGGTTCTTTTTTGTATTAATTTGTTTTCAGTTTACAGTTATCTGGAAATTAGTGGAGAAGCTTCTTGTTCCTGTTCCGAAACCATTGAAATCTTCGACTGTGGAAGGTCAACTCCCTTCACAAGGACTCAAATGGTCTTTTGCTGCTGGGACAAATTTGATGTCCCAACTTGGGGCAAAGATTGAGAGACAATCTAAACATAAGCTCAACGAGTTTGCTCGGGAACTGAGGTCATTTCCTAGTGTTGATATGTCAGGTATGCTGGCAGGATTGGAAATTTTATAAATGAGTAAGATATTTATGGTTATCTGGAATTCTTTAGATTCAATAATGGAGTTTCTTGTCTGATAATTTTTCAAAATAACTTCATTATTTTGTCATCTGTAGACTGGATATGATTCATTTGTTTTCATGAATACCAAAGTTTTTATTTTCTAATCTAATTGATATTGGACTTTCCTCAATCTATAAGACTGTAACATTTTCCAATTGAAGGTGTCTGTCTCCTAGTTTTTTTTTTTCTCTTTTCAACTTAATTTCCTTTCACACTTTTAGGAATTAATTTTTAAAATAGTTTTTTTCAGTAATTCAGGAAATTCAAAATGATTTGAGATTCAAATCCTTTGGATTTGTATGAATCTAGAAATATACTCATTTTGTGACTGGATTTTATTTCATTTTAGTTTTAATTATTTGATTGAAAATTTTGCTGTTATTAGTTCACCCACTTTACCGCAATCTTAATAAGGATAATAAAGTGAATTACTTAGCTTTTTCTGGGTTCCCATGCTTTTTCTGGGTTACCTGTTATAAAGTAAATTACCTAACTAAATTTCCTTTTATCGCAAATGTGTTTTGTAAAAAGATTTAAATCATATTTTCATAGTAGGATAACAAATATAGGGTTTGATTTCTAAGTCCAATTAGTTCATATCAAAACATAGCAAATCAATATCTGAATCACTCATAACACAGTCGATATTTCTTGCTTTGTTGCAGTTGACTGGATTGAATGACTATTTTAAAATGTGGGTACAATAGAATTGAATGAATAAGTATAAGCAAAAGTAATTGATTTATCGTACCTCAAATTTGGCAGGGCGCAACTTTGGTGATGAAGGATTATTCTTCCTTTCTGAGAGTTTGGCATTTAACCAGGTAACATCTGAGAATGAAATATGCTCCCTAAATCACTTAGTCTTGTAATCATTCGAGGTCAACTGTTAGGTTATATGGCCAGTTAATATGAGTATTTGAAAAACCCCACTTAATGAGTTTGGCATAGGTTCTACTTTTGGTCTATGAAATATGCTCCAAAGAAAGGGTGTCAAGAGAGAAATAAATATTTTCTGATTTTGCTCAAGTGTGTTTTCCACGCAGCAGAATGGACTTAATTTTATTCAAGAATATTGCATAGTGCCTTTGGGTCGGGTCGTGCTGACTGTAGGCTTCTTCTCCTTCATTACTCATACCATTTCTGTTTGGTATGCCATTTCTGCTCTGAACTACCGCTTCACAATGCCGAATATAGGAGCCACTATACAAAACCTGATTTTCCACTACTAACTATTTGTGGTGCTGCCATGCCCCTTTTCAGTAATACTGAATATATCTATTATCAAGTATCTAGGTTACTTAGAAAAATAAACATTCTTATTAGAAACTCATATCTCCTAAAATATTCTTATTTCTTATAGTGAATTTGTGAACACATTGGATAGACCAGATTTTCAAAAAGAATTATATTTCTTCAGGATCATATATGTTACAATAATTAATTACATTTGTTTATTGTTGATTAACTGAGAAACACATAAATTAGTAGTTTAATACAGTACAAGATTGCAGAGACTTAATCCATTATAATCTATATCAGCCAAATCTTGTTTATAGAGAAATTAGCTGTGTGGAAGTTGGGTTTTGGTTCATAATATCAATCTGTGATCTATAGTTCATAAGAAAGTAGTCTAATGAAAGATGCGCTTTGGTGCTCTCTCTTTGAGCACATGCTAAATATATTTTGTATAAAGACTGCAGAGGAAGTGAGTTTTGCTGCAAATGGAATAACTGCAGCTGGGTTGAGGGCTTTTGATGGCGTTCTTCAATCAAACATCACATTGAAGACTCTTGATCTTTCAGGAAACCTAGTTGGAGATGAAGGTGCCAAGGTCAGTCCCAAGTGTTTCTCTGAATTCAGGATCTGGGTTCATTACTGTCACAGTTCCTTTATTTTCTATAATTATTTGAAAGGTCCTTAAAACATATGTTAGGTTGTATTTTTATAAAAATTGCGTGTTCATATACTTATGTCAATAACACAATTTTGAATTGTTGAGTGAAGTCTTGTGAATGTTTTTGTTTATAAAATTTCCCTTTAGACAAGAGCCATTTGGGCTTTTAAATGTGGCAGGGCACAAGCCAACGTACCTTATGTTGAAGTTCAATCTTTTTATTTAGAAATTGGGGTGACATCTATTGACCACTTGGTCATTGAGGCTTTGATACCATGGTCATGATAGATTATAATAATTTAGATAAAGTTCATGCATATATATATATATATATATATATATATATATATATATATATATATCATAGGCCCTTATATTCCTTTATTTCATAATTTTCATCATTGTTATTGTTAATGTTGTTCTTTTTCTTATTATTCTAGACTACTTTCTCTTTATACAAGTCACTAAAATTGTTGGCATCATTTCCTGGAGGCTTTGTTATTGACTGGTCAATGGTTGTTTATACATGTTCTGTGATTATCCTTGATATTGCCTCCAATAATTCCATAATCATTACTGTTGCACAATAAATTGAGTTTGATGCTTATAAATAGTATCTCTGTATTTGCTATTTTTCTTCTGTTTATGAGGCTGTCTTCAATCAAATATAATATTGAATATTATACAAGAAAGAACAAGTCAAATATTTCAATGGAGATAATTTCATAATCGTTACTGTTGCACAATAAATTGAGATTGATGTTTATAAATAGTATCTCTGTATTTGCTATTTTTCTTATGTTTATGAGGCTGTCTTCAATCAAATATAATATTGAATATTGTACAAGAAAGAACAAGTCAAATATTTTAATGGAGCTTGGTTCACTGGTTTATGGTACTATAGCTCCTTTGGAATATATTGAATCTGTTGAGTGTCGATCTTGTGGCTAGTTACGTATCCATTCAAGTGCAGATGAAGAGTATAATGGATTATTATAAAATTGACATACATACATAGCCGTATTTGTTCACTGAATAGTTATGACACAAAGATCATCTCTTATACTGTATTTGCTAGAATATATTCATTTATCTTTTGACATTAAGAACCACGGACTAAAGATTAAGAAGCTTATAGCCTACATAGCTAACCATGATTGTTATCAGAACTGTGTTTGAGATATGCTTATCACCTATCTCTATCCTCTCTCAAACAGATAAAAGACTATAATTTTGTTGACAGTTAGTGCTGATCATTGACTCCCTGTCATACGCTTGTGTATAATTATTGTATTTAACTATTGATTATCAATATCCTTGTTCACTCTTCACAGTGCTTATGTGACATATTGGCGAACAACTCTAGCATTCAGAAGCTCCAGCTAAACAGTGCTGACTTGGGTGATGAGGTTAGCTTGATGATTTGTTTTTGTCATATAATGGCTACCAAATGGAACTAAGAAATGCTAACTGTGCTATGCAGGGTGCAAAAGCTATTGCTGAAATGTTGAAGAAAAATTCAAGTTTGAGGGTTCTTGAACTGAACAATAACATGATTGAATATTCTGTATGGAATTTACCTAAGCTTATTCTAAGAGCGTAGATGTGAGTGTCCAAACATTATTTTAATATGTTTCTCGGAAATGGAGGCAGGGATTTTCAAGTTTAGCTGGAGCACTTCTTGAGAATAACAGCATACGAAGTATACATCTCAAGTGAGTAAGATTGTCACATCAAGTATTTTCCCCAAAATTTTGAGGAAGTAGCAGTTTAATTTATGATCTTCATGCTTTTTGGATTTGCTTTGAGTAAATCTTTAAACTCATTACTTTATTCTTTTCCATTTTTGTGAATTCTTCCAAAATTATCACTATTCAAGTGGCAATTATGGTGGTGCTTTGGGGGCTAATGCATTGGCTAAAGCACTTGAGAGCAACAAGTCGTTAAGGGTACTATTTTTGTTTTCTTTTTAATGAAATTTCCAACATTGCTCACTCCTTTATGTTCTTAATATAGCTTTCAGAATTCCCACTTTGGCCACTTGATCTTTTTATCTTATCCCGTACCAAAGCCTGTGCTGTATAGAACACAATGTTTTCATGAATTTTCATGCAGAACACCTGAAATTCGAAAATGTATCTTAGAAAAATTGAGAGCTAACCCTTCTACATGTTGAGAATAAAACTGAACATATCACAACAGCCTGGACTGAAAACAAGTTTTATTAACTGCAATATTGACTTTAAATAGTCTGTGAGAAATAGAGAAGATTGGGAGAAATATCCCTTGTGTCTTTTGCAAACACATAGGGTAGTTTATTTATAATGTAAGATATGGGCGAAGACCCTTAATACAGAATGGGCTGAGCCCCATTAACTTAAACACACATCTTAACTTCTAACACTCCCCCTCAAGCTGGAACATATAAATCATATGTTCCAAGCTTGTTACAAAGATAGTCAATTCTAGGTCCTCGTAATATGTCTGCCAACTGGTTGCTTGAGTTAACGAACTCAGTCTTGATATCTCCGGATATGATTTTTTCTCGAATAAAATGACAATCAACTTCAATGTGCTTGGTTCTCTCATGGAAGACAGAGTTAGAGCTAATATGGAGAGCATCTTGATTATCACATATAAGTGTCATGTGAGTGACATCTCCAAATTTCAATTCACTAAGTAATTGTTTAAGCCACACAAGCTCGCAAGTAGCTGATGTCATAGCTCTATATTCTGCTTCTGCGCTGGACCTTGCCACAACACTTTGCTTCTTACTTTTCCAAGATATCAGGTTGCCACCAACAGAGACACAATATCTAGAAGTAGACCTCCTATCAGAAGGGGAACCAGCCTAATCAGCATCTGAATAGCAAACGATTTTTGTATCGTTGTTAGGACCATATAGCAAACCTTTTCCAGGTGATCCTTTAATATACTTCAGTATGCGAACAAATGCATCCCAATGGTCTTTACATGGGGAGTTTAGGAATTGACTCACCAATGTAACTGCGAAGGAAATTTCAGGACGTGTAACAATAAGATAGTTTAATTTACCAACTAATCTTCTGTATCGTTCAGGATCTGAGAAAGGCTCGCCCTGATTTGGTAGGAGTTTGATGTTAGGATCCATAGGTGTCTCAACAGATTTAGAGTTCATTAACCCTGTTTCCTCCAAGATGTCTAACGCATACTTCCTCTGAGATATGACAATACCAGTGTTGGATTGTGCTACTTCAATACCCAAAAAGTACCAGAGTTTGCCAAGATCTTTGGTTTGAAAATGATGACAAAGGTGTTGTTTCATCTGAGAGATGCCAAGATAGTCTCTTCCTGTGAGAACAATATCATCGACATACATTATTAAGTAGATACATCCAGAACTTGAGTGGCGATAGAACACTGAATGATCCGCTTCACTGCGAGACATCATGAGGAGGATCACAGAAAATAGGAATATCAACAATAGCAGGTGGAGGTACAAAACTAGAAGATAGATGTGAAAAGTAAAAAGAAGATTCATCAAAAGCAGGTTAAGGGAAGGGGAAAAACACTTATAGCCCTTTTGTGACCGTGGAAATCCTAAGAAGACACATTTGTGAGACCTAGGATATAACTTATCAAGACCAGGTCTAAAATCATGAACAAAACATGTAGACCCAAAAACTCTAAGAGGTAATGGATGTTGATAGAATCCTCCACAACGAACCTAATCAAGACTCCAAACTCACACCCAGCACACCAGGTAATGAAGAAAGATCTCTTTTATTCACAAAAGAATATCTGTATACAATGAACAATAGAGGCCTAACCCTCTCCCCAGGATAGAACCTGTCTAACAAACAATTAACCAAAAATCCCCCCTCCTACACTAACTCTCCTATTTATAATGGTTTCCCTCCTCACTTAACTGCTAAAGGCAGTTAAGTGCCAGACCGTTAGTTAGTTAATCGCATCAGTTGTGCCTCTTCCTTCTCTCGTACACTATCCACTTCCCCTTATTCCTTTCAGGTCTATCAATACCCTCCGCCTGAAATTCAACCTTGTCCCCAAGGTTGAAGTCAGGATATTGTTCTCTGATAGTTGCCTCGTCCTCCCAAGTTGCCCCATCCGAACCTCCTTCCTGCCACTCAATCAGCAATTGTGGCACTGTCTTCTTTCCCTGTTGAGCTTGCCTTCTCCGCAAAACTCCCACTGGCCAGAAAGACGGACCTTCTGCTTGCAATTCTCGCGGTAATTCCTTTTCTACCCTTCGCTCCCCTATAGCTTTTTTTAATTGGGATACGTGAAAAACGGGATGGATCCGCGCTGTATCTGGTAACTGCAACTTGTAAGCTACCTCCCCTACTCTCTGACTGATCTGGAACGGCCCAAAGTACCTCGCCGACAATTTTGGGTGCAACCTAGTGGGCATTGAAGTCTGCCTATGGGGTCTTATCCTTAGATAAACCCAATCTCCCACTTCAAAATTCGCTGGTTTCCTTTTCTTGTTCGCTTGCCTTATCATCTGTTCTTGTGCCTTCTCCAAATGAAATTTCAACTGTCTCAAAGCCTCATCACGGGTCAAAAGCTCTTGACTCACCGCCTCAACTAAAGTTTCTCCCGGAATGTATCTATGCAACGAGGGAGGTTGCCTCCCATAGACTGTCTCAAATGGGGTGCACTTTATACCTCCTTGATAGCTGGTATTATACCAATACTCAGCCCAAGGTAAGACCGCCATCCATCCTGCTGGTTGCTCCAAACAAAAACATCGGAGGTATCCTTCTAGCACCCTGTTCACGACTTCAGTTTGGCCGTTCGTCTCGGGATGGTAAGCCGTACTCATTTTCAGCTTCGTCCCCAATCCCTTAAAAGAGTTCTTTCCAGAAAAGACTAAGAAACAAGGGGTCTCGGTCACTTACCACCGACTGAGGAATCCCATGTAACTGAACAATCTCCCGCGTGAAAACCTCAACAACCGTTCGGGCTATGTAAGGATGTTTTAAGGGCAGAAAATGGGCGTACTTACTCAAACGATCCACCACAACTAATATCGCATCATGCCCTCTGGATTTGGGTAGCCTTACAATGAAATCTAAGCTCAAATCTTCCCACACCGCGTTTGGAATCGGCAATGGCTGGAATAACCCCTGAGGAGAAGAAGACAGATATTTGTGTTGCTGACATACACTGCATCGTGCTACGAACTCGGTCACGTCTTTCTTTATCCCCCTCCAAAATAGGGATTGGGCGATTCTCCGGTAAGTTCGATAAACTCCGGAATGGCCCCCTGCCTGCGTTAAGTGAAATTCTGCTATTAATGTGGCAATCCACGAAGATTTGGCTGACAGCACCAGCTGGCCCTTGTAATGAAGCCTTTCATTCTCCAGAGAATACGCAGGATGGGAGTTCGGGTCTGCTTTGATTTCTTCCACCACTTTCTGCAAAATCGGATCCGCTGCGACTTCCCTGGTTACTTCTTCAAAATCTTGCCAGTACGGTATGGCCACCACCCTGAGTTCTCCCTCCTCCGTGCCTTCCTCTTCTTTTTTTCTCGACAAAGCATCAGCTACCTGATTCAACGTTCCCGCCTTATATACGATCTCAAAATCGTACCGCATCAGCTTCGCAATCCAATTTTGTTGGTTTTGGGTAGTGATGCGTTGTTCAAGCAAGTGTCTTAGACTTTTCTGATCGGTGTGGACCACAAATCGCTGACCCAGAAGATATGGCCTCCAGTGTTGAATGGCCATCACCAGCGCCATTAATTCCTTCTCATAAATTGACTTACTTAATGTCCTCTCCGACAACGCCTTGCTGAAGTAGGCGATAGGTTTCTTATTCTGCATCAGCACTGCTCCGACTCCTCGACCAGACGCATCACATTCAATATGGAACGGCTGCCGGAAATCTGGCAAGGATAATACGGGTGCCGTCGTCATTGCTTCCTTCAGATTTTCCCATGCCTCCTCTGCCTTATCGTTCCAAGCGAATCCCCCTCTTTTTAACAACTCCGTTAACGATTTGGCGATCTTGCCGTAGTCTTTTACGAACTTCCGGTAATACCCCGTTAACCCCAAGAACCCTCTCAGCCCCTTCAGAGTTTTCGGTCTCTCCCACTCCTTTACTGCCGATACCTTTTCCGCATCCATTTCGACCCCTTTTTGGGAAATCACATGGCCCAAGTACCTTACTTTAGTCTGCCCAAACTCACACTTCCCCTTATTTGCCACCCAGCCATCACGCTCCAGGACGGACAACACCGTCTCCACATGCTTCAGATGCTCCCCCCATGACCGGCTGTAAACTAAGATATCGTCGAAAAGGACGAGGACGAACCTTCTCAAAAAGGGTTGGAAGAGACTGTTCATCGAACTTTGGAAAGTCGCCGGCACGTTAGTGAGTCCGAAGGGCATCACCACAAATTCATAGTGCCCTTGATGCGTCCGGAATGCTGTCTTCTCTATATCCCCCTTGTCCATGCGAATTTGGTGATATCCCGCTCTCAAATCTACCTTTGAAAAGTAACACGCTCCCTTCAGCTCATCCAACAATTCTTCAATCACGGGAATCGGAAATTTGTCCGGTACGGTGGCCCGATTGAGCGCCCTGTAGTCGACGCAAAACCGCCAGCTCCCGTCCTTCTTCTTTACCAAAATGACTGGGCTCAAATACGGGCTATGGCTCGGCCGGATCACCCTAGTTCGAAGCATTTCCGCAACTTGCCGTTCGATCTCACCCTTCATGACATGCAGATACCGATAAGGTCGGACGTTCACTGGGTCCATTCCTTCCTTCAACTTTATCTGGTGCACCCTCTCTCTTTCAGGTGGAAGACTAGTGGGCTCTGCGAACACCTTGTGATACCGGCCCAATAATTTTTCCAGTTCCTCCCTCTGTCTTTCAAAAAGGTCCTTGCCATTCTGATTCACGTTCTGGGCCTCCTGCAAGCCCAACTCCCAAATCAGTAAGCAGACTTCCACGTCATCTACTTTTGATAAAGTTCTGGGTCCCACGATCTTTCTTTCTAATGTGGGGTCACCTTTAATGGTGATCTCCTCTTCTCCCTGTCGGTAAGTCGTGATTAAGGTTCCCCAGTCCACCGTCACCTTCCCCAATTTCCTCAACCAGTCTATCCCCAGAATTAACTCTACCCCTCCTAACTCGAACAAATAAAACCGTTCAACGATATCAGCTTCTCCGACCTTTACTGCCACCTGTTCACAACACCCCCTAATCTTCTTCCGTTGACCATCCCCCAAGCACACGAGATACGGCTGGGTATCCTCCACCTTCAACCCCAGCTCCTCCACTACTCTGCGACTAATGAAATTGTGGCTCGCGCCACTGTCGATCAGCACCAAGACCTCTCGCCGACCTATCCGCCTCCACAACTTCATCGTTTTGGGGGACGACAACCCCCCTGCTGACAAAGCCGACAGTTCCATTTGAGCGATGTTCACTTCTGTTTCCGTCTCGCCGTTGTTTTCCTCCTCCTCATCCACCACGATCAACATGCGAAGTCCCTGTTCCGGGCACCGATGACTCGGACCAAACGGCCCTCCGCAGCGGAAACATTTGCCCTCCTCTCTCCTTTTCAAGTACTCCGCATAAGGTAGGTTTCGCGAGCCTCGATCTCTCTCGTCACCTGTGGTTCTAGCAACGCCTCCTCCTTGGGCCGTCTCCCTCTTACCCAACCCGACACTCTCGATGGCTCCCCTCGGTTCTGCGTTTCTCTAGGTGGGTCCACCCACGCGACTGTTCCCGCCGACCGCCCCCATGAACTTAGATTTTTGTAACCCGATCCTCCTCCCGTCTTCAACGGCGCACAAAACTTTTCAACGTCCCTCGCGACCCGCATCGCGGTCATAAGGTCTGGCGGATCATGCGGTCTCACCTGGTCGCTCACCTCTTCCCTGAGACCCGCCATAAAATAACCCAGGATTTGCTCCTCTGGAATTTGAGTCGTCTGACCCACTAACACCGCAAAATCCCTGGTGTAGTCTTCCACCGGCCCCGTCTGTCTGATCGCCGATAGCTTCTCATAGACGGTTCCCCGAGTTCCTCCTTCGAAGCGAATTCCCAACGCTCTTTTCAACCCCTCCCACGAGTAGTTCTTAGTCTTCTCCCGCCAGAATCGAAACCAGCTTCCGACGTACCCTTCCATGCTGATAAACGTCAGTTGCGTCCTCTCCTCTTCTTCCACTTTCTGTACCTCGAAAAACTTTTCCGCCCGACTCATCCAATTCCAGGGTTCGCCACCTTCAAACACGGGCAATTCCACCCGCTTCCGCCAATTGATCATCGCCCCCGTACGTCCTGCTCCGGTTTGGCCCCCTTCGTCTCCTGCTCCTCCGGCGTTATGATTTACAAACGATTCACTCCCATCCCGTCGCACCCCTCTATTATCGGTCTTGTGGTCTTTCAAGATCGTCAAAATCGGTTGGATATCTTGGCGCATCATCTCAGTTCTGCCTCAGCGTCCCGGTTTCATGTCGCAGGTACACCGTTTCCGCTTTCGTTTCTGCCAACGCCACCTCCACCGCTTCCATCTGTTCCGCAACCGTCACCACTCTTCCCTCCATCACGTTCGGCTATCAATGGATCTGGCAGGTCGGACCAATTTGATAGAATCCTCCACAACAAACCTAATTAAGACTCCAAACTCACACCCAGCACACCAGGTAATGAAGAAAGATCTCTTTTATTCACAAAAGAATATCTGTATACAATGAACAATAGAGGCCTAACCCTCTCCCCAGGATAGAACCTGTCTAACAAACAATTAACCAAAAATCCCCCCTCCTACACTAACTCTCCTATTTATAATGGTTTCCCTCCTCACTTAACTGCTAAAGGCAGTTAAGTGCCAGACCGTTAGTTAGTTAATCGCATCAGTTGTGCCTCTTCCTTCTCTTGTACACTATCCACTTCCCCTTATTCCTTTCAGGTCTATCAGATGTAGAGGGTCTTGAGGAAATAAGATAGAATGAGGGATTTTGTTATCTAGGACTGAAGATGGCATGCGGTTTATAAGATAACATGTAGTGAGAACTGCATCACCCCAAAAACGTGAGGGTACTTGACCATGAATTAGAAGTGTACGAGTTGTTTCAATAAGGTGTCTATTCTTGCGCTCAACCACCCCATTTTGTTGAGGGGTATAAGCACATGAGGTTTGGTGAAGAATGCCATGAGAAGCCATAAAATGTTTAAACGGTTGAGAAAGGTATTCACGGCCATTATCACTGTGAAAAGTGCAAATAGAAACCCCAAACTGTGTTTTTATTTCATTGAAAAATGATTGGAAAATAGGAAACAACTGAGAACGATTCTTCATTAAAAACAACCAAGTACATCTTGAATAATCATCAATAAAGGTAACAAAATATTGAAAACCTAAAGTGGACTTAACACGACTAGGTCCCCCCAAATATCACAATGAACCAATGAAATGGGGGAGGACGCTCGTTGTGAGACACTACGAGGAAAGGAACTATGAGTATGCTTTCCTAACTGACAAGACTCACACGACAAACTTGATAATTTCGACAACCTCGGGACAAGTTGTTGCAGTTTGACAAGACTAGGATGACCTAACTGAGCATGAAGAAGGGATGGTGACTCCATGATTACGCCAACATGTGGAGAAGGGCGGAGATGATATAGGCCATGAGACTCACATCCTGTGCCAATCATGTGTTTCGAACTCCAGTCCTGCAACCAAACAAAATCTTTAGTTAATGAAATAACACAATTAAGGGTACGAGTTAGACGACTTATGGACAATAATTTGAAGGGAGACCTAGGGACATAAAGTACATGATCAATGGATATGGACGGAAAAATATGAACAGTACCAACACCATGAGATGAGACTCTAGACCCATCAACCATTGTTACCGAGGGTAAATTATCCGGACATGACAAGGAAGAAAACAAGGACTTGTTACTAGTGATATGATCGGTGGCTCCTGAGTCAAGGACCCAAGGTCCGAGGGAGTGAAAGTGAGTCAGACCAACAAAAGGTGTACCTGTACGTGCAACAGATGCAGATGTAGTGGAACTAGAGTGTTGACGATCCTCATACCATATGAGAAATTCGTGAAAGATTGCAGGGTTTTCTACAGTATTAGATGAAGTAGGATGGTCTGCAGACGGTGATCGGGGAGGTGGATCAAAATTAGCCATTGCTACAGGTCGAGGAGGACGTCCATGAAGCGCATAACATCTATCAATTTTGTAGCCTAACTTGCCACAGTGGTCACATTTTGGACATCCTTTACTTGGCTTGCGAGGCCGATTTCGATCATCACGTTGGGCAGCCATAATTGAGGAATCATCATTATGAGGAGATGTCTCAGTGACTGGTTTGCTCGGTATACGCAAAAGAGCATAACAAGTAGAAGTAAAGTTGGGTATGACAGGAGAACCCAAAATCTGATCACAAACATGAGAGACAACATCAGAGAATCCGTAAAATGCCAACAACATGAAGAACTTTGATCGTTGTTTCAGTTCTTCAGCAGGAGTGGAAGGAGGAGGTAATATCTCATTAAAATCATGAAGAAGGGCATGAACTTTACCCAAATATTTTGCCATGGGACCAGGACTGCACGGACCAATAACAGTTAATAGGTCCTGACAAACACCAAAAAGACGCTGAGTGTCATTTGTGTATAACAACTTCGCTTGTGCCCATACTTCTGAACATGTTTCATATGATCGAAACATTTGTTTCAGTGAGGAGTGAATGGTGGACTTTATAACAATGCATAACTGTGCATCAATTTTCATCCAGCGAGAAGCGTCATCTAACTCTTCAACCAATGGTGATCTAAGTACCCCTAACTCTTCAACCAAAGTTTGATGTCGGACGCCCATGTTGCATAATTTGTGCCATCTAACTTGTTAATGGACAAGTGTACATTCACATAATTGGTGTATATTGAGGGATTAGAAGATGAGCCTCCAACAGAGGTGTTTGTAGACGAGGAAGACGCCATGGAGAGGGAGAAACCCTAAAAATCCAAAGTGCTCCGATTAACGCAACGACCACAGATCCAGAAAGAGGACGAGGAGGCGATCACGATGGTTCTAATCGGCGGCGGAACTCTCCTAGGACGCGCCGGCACGCGCGGCAGGAAGCAGCAGAGCCGGTAACTGTTGCGGCGGCGCGTGGGTGGTCCGTTCGCCGCGATCTTTGTACCACGGTGGTCGCCCGGTCGAGACGATTCCGATGGTGTGGTCGTCGGTCGATTCTGGAACTCCGGCGGCAACGGCGATGGCAATGACGGCGACGGCAATGACGGCGACTGTGGTGACAACAGCGGTGATGTGTGCCGGAGACCGTGGAGTTGGCTTGAACTAATCCTATACTCTAGATACCATGTGAGAAATAGAGAAGATTGGGAGAAATATCCCTTATGTCTTTTGCATACACATAGGGTAGTTTATTTATAATATAAGATATGGGCCAAGGCCCTTAATACAGAATGGGCCGAGCCCAATTAACCGTGAAACAACCCACTTAGCAAAATTAAAGGCTAGTGGTAACAGAAAGAGAAAAACAATAAAACTTCCTATGACTACGTCTCCTGATAAATCAGGACATTATTCAAATTAAAACAGAGCATCTGCATAATTAAAATTCTATCACAACATGTATGATCTAGTCACAATTAGAAAATGTTGCCGCATCCACTAGAAAAATATTTGGCTGCAGCCTTAAACAAGAACAAGTTACCCTGAACTTTAATATATGGACAGGAACTTTATTTACATGGAAATTCTATTGGAGATGAAGGAATCCGTTCTTTGATGGCGGGATTATCTGCACATAAAGGTTAACTTGTTCTAATTTATGATTTTGACTGTCATTTATGCTTCCACAATTTCATTTCAGTATTACACATTTAACTGACAAGCAGTATTTGTTCTGAAGGGAAACTTACACTTCTAGACATTGGCAACAACTCATTAACATCTAAAGGTGCATTCCATGTCGCTGAGTGTGTTAAGAAGAGCAGAAGCCTTTTGTGGTTGAACCTTTATATGAATGACATTGGCGATGAGGTATTCTGTCCCCTATTTCACATTATAAATCTTGTTGATATTGTGTCAGTGTGAGGTCATATGATAATTACGATCCTTAAGATGTTTAAGGATTATTTTTCCCCGTAACTTATCAGTAGAAATTGCATTCTATTATGTCAAAATATCACTTATATGATGCATAAACTATCAATTATATATGAATAGTAAATCGATGTGTATAACTCAGAAATAACCATGTGATACAGACCCAAACTTTATTGGGCTCAATGAACCCTTGATCCAAGAAGAAAAGATCAAGAATAGATGGGGCAGAGTATATGAGAGAAAAAAGACTAGGAAGGCTGACGTGGCATATTAGGGAGGAATAGGTTGGTTAGAAGAGAGAGAAAGGGGTGTGGTTGTTTTAAAAAGAATCAGTGAAGTTTTGGGGGAGGACGGTTATTTTGTTTAGTGGAAAAGGAACCATTCTTGGTTTCTCTAAGGAGCTTGGCTCTCGGCAGTGAGATATTCATATCTTACTGATTTTCTTGTTCTGCAGAGAATAACAATCATCCATATTCCATTTGAGTCTTCACTTAAAACTTTTTTGTTCTTTAAAAACCTTATCACCATGCGTCACCCTGTATGTCCAAATTGCCATACTTGAGAAAACTTATGTTTTCCCTTAGTATTCTTCAGTAACAACTACTACAACAAAATAAATAGTTCTGCAAAGGCAGATTTTTAAGAGGACAAGGATCTCTGATTATATTCAATAACTAGTTGTGTATAATTGTTAGGGAGCCGGAAAAATTGCAGCTGCTTTAAAGGAAAATCGGTCAATAACAACATTGGATCTGGTAAGAAGAGATCCTATTTTTGTTTCCTTATGTTTGCTCTCTGTACATGTCTTGTTACTCCCCCTGCTCTGATCATTAAAAAAAAAATATCGAGGCTGTAATGTAATACTATTGCTTGGGACATGATTTGTCTGAGTTTAACGTTGCAGGGTGGAAATAACATTCACGCTGATGGTGTTAATGCCGTTGCTCAAGTTTTAAAAGATAATTTAGTGATTACCACTGTAAGCGTCTCAACAGTTATTTAATTTCTCGTCTTTGTTCTGCTTGTCTTTTCTATACTCTAATACAGATTTTGTCTCATTCTTAGTTGGAACTTAGTTATAATCCCATTGGACCAGATGGAGCCAAGGCCTTGGCTGAAGTTCTCAAGTTTCATGGGAACATAAAAACCCTTAAGCTTGGTTGGTGCCAGGTAACCTTTTGACCATGCACTACTTGTAAATTGTATGTTATAACTTTTATTTGTGACATAGAATAACATTACAGATAGGAGCAAAAGGGGCAGAGTTCATTGCAGATGCTTTAAAATACAATACCACAATATCAATTTTGGACTTGCGAGCGAACGGACTACGAGATGAAGTTTGTTTTCAGTACCTTGAGTCAATTTTTCTCTTAATCTCTTTTCAGACCTTCGTCAGTCATTCTGAGTATGCTGTTGTTTTATGAAAATCAACTACTGCAGGGTGCACAGTGCCTGGCTCGCAGCTTGAAAGTGGTTAATGAAGCTTTAACCTCCCTAGATTTAGGATTCAATGAAATAAGGGTATGAATATATGTTTTTGGTTCCTTAGGAAATTATATTGTCTCTAATTTTGTCTGATTCATAGGATGACGGAGCTTTTGCTATTGCTCAAGCACTCAAGTCTAATGATGATGTAGCTGTTACATCCCTTAACATTGCAAGTAACTTCCTTACAAAATTTGGGCAGGTGATGTATATTGTGCTATTGCTATTGCTATTGTTTTTGCTCAGTTTAATGTCAATTTCATTTTATTTTCGTGAGTTTAAATATACTTCACATGCAGGGTGCCTTGGCTGATGCAAGAGACCATGTCTTGGAGATGACCGAAAAGGAAATCAACATCTTCCTCTAGAAGACATTATATTCTGCAATAAATATTTTTTTATAAAAGAGCATTTTTCTTTTAATTTTGCATATATGCTGCCGGCAATTACTGGTAAGAACTCGTCATGTCAAATTTTTTAGTTCTAACCAATTTATCGAGGGAAAGTATAGAAATTTGTTCGCAGTTTAGCCTTATATTGTTGATCTTGAAACCGTTACAGCGGTTGGATGATACAGTTGACAACAATAGTGATAGCTTGTCGGTATAGTTATCATGTGCAGATGGAGTTTAGTTTTGGCAGCAGCAGATTTTTCCTCCGAATCATAGTTGCTAAATTACGTAGAGTTATCAAATGGAAGTTTTAAGATGAGTTTTGAATTATTAATTTATGTTGCTAATTTTGTTGCATACGGTAGTGTGCTCGAAGCTCACTCTAGTCTTTTGTTTCCATCTCTTTTATGAACCTTGTGTGCTTTGATTGATACGCTACTTTGATGCTCGCGTTATAAAATTGGTGCGATCAGTTAAAGACGCAAAAAAGAAGAAAAATAAAAAAAGAAAGAATTAATAAACTAATTCTTTAACTTTTCATCTCCGAAGAAGATTGCACACTCGTTCGAGAATTCGACAGCAAAAGGGTAATGAATGATGGATTGGATATATTGATTCATTCTTAATCTAGTTCATGAAATTTGTCTAAATTACTAAACTATATAAAATTATTAATCATAGTTTTATAGTCGAGCAATTTCAACATTGGTGGCCTTAAAATCTGTAAAACTTAGATTTAGTTAAAATTTAGAGATACGATAAATTTGTTTGTATTCAATTAGGTTTTTGATAAAAAAAATTGTTCGATTTTAGTGTTTGAAATATTCTTTTATTGTCTATGAATTTACGTTTAGTTTTTATTGTGCCAATAAGATGATGTTATTTTTTTTGTTTTTATTTTTAATTCATTTCTTTTCCACTATAATTTTTTAGGTTTAAAATCTTAATTAGTTTATGAGATTTTGATTGATATCAATTGAGTCTTTATTTTGAAAATGTCATGCAATTTGATTATTTTTGTTAGTAATGTATTATTAATGACATTAATTCATGTGTTATGTGTAAGCTTGTAGGTTTTTTAATTTTTTATTTATTTTTGTCATTTAAAGTATTCTCATGACAAAGAAAGTATGATATGGTAGTGTCATTACGTGAAAAATCTCAATTTAGTTTTTATATTTCTTAGTTTCAATTCAATCCTATTTTTTTTTTTCAAATTGGAGCAATTTTATTTTTTTTTTTCAAAATTGAAACTAAATCTAACTTTTATATAAATGTTATAATGATATTTTTATTAATATTTTTAATAATATTAAGTTTATTAAATTTATATTTTATATTAAACTTTATTTAAATTGTTTTAAATATTTATATATCAATCATTTTTCACTGTCTTTGCAAGGTGATAAGACCATCCATTCAATTTTATTTAACTTTTATATAAATGTTAGAGTTGGTTTAAAAATAACACTTTTATAAATTTAAATGTAAAATTTCAAAACATTTTATAACAATTTAGAACAGATATATTTAAAATTTTAAAATAAACTTTAAATAAAGTTAATGTAAAATATAAATTTAAATAAATTAATCTTAATAAAAATATCAATTTTAATATAAATATCATTATAACATTTATATAAAAGTTAAATTTGGTCTCAATTTGAAGAGTTGTGAATTGTTTTATTTAAAAAATATTAAGACTAAATTGTGAAAAAATAATAAATACATGGACTAAACTAAATTTTTTTACATAACATTTGTCCTATCAGTTACACTGACACTATTATGATGTCACATTATCTTTGTCACATAACACGATCCTCATTTGACATGTAGCAAAATGATTTTTAAAAAAATTGAAATGAAATTAAAAAAACAAATGAACATGTGGCACATGAGTTAATGTAGCTATAGCATAATACTAATAGAAATGACCAAATTATATCACATTTTCAAAAGTAGCATTCAATTGAAACGAATAAAAATTTGAGGACAATTTTCGAACAAATAAGCGATTAATCAAAGGTTTAAACTAGGGATGACAAAAATATCTCTATCCACAGAAATATATAGTTGGTACTCATATGTATTTATTATTGGTGAGTAACATATGTTTTAATATTTGATTATAAATGGATTGAGTGCGGGTATTATACTACTCATACCCACATATATTCATTATTTGCAAAAAGATTAAAATTAAAATTTAATTTATATCTTATTAAGTTAAACTTAATTAAATAAAAATTAATTTATATTTTATTAGATAAATTTAATTAAAAGTAAATATTAAATTATATTATTTTTATTGCAATATCATTTAAATTTTATTTTAAAAATTTATAAAATATTTTTTTAAATATCTACAAATATTTTCTAAACACAGTAACCGAAGAACAAAATAACGAATATAATACGTAAACATCATGTCTTACCCAGCCCATTGTCCTCCTAATTTAAGCCAATTTTTTAACTCGTTGATTAATTTATTTTTTCCTTCTCCACCAGCAAATGGATTGACAAATTAGAACATAGTAGAGAGGATAGACAAGTTGATTGATAAATTAAAGATGGAAAGTCAACTATAATGACAACTTCATTTTACTAAGAGTACAATTAAAAGAACATGCACTTAAGTAAAAATAAGAAATATTGTAGACAATAAAACAAACATTTTAATAATAAATATATTGAAAATACCAAATTTATGAACGCTTAAAACTTAAATAAACTTTAAAATTATTAATTTTGAATTTATTTTAACAATGATAATATTTACAAATATTAACAATATTCTATAACATTAAATGAATTTAAAAATAATTATATTTAATATAATTTAAGGCTTCTGGCTTTAATTTCTTTTTTAATATTTCGTTTTGAACCATATAAATTTAGAAAAAATAAACAAAGACCACTCATTAAATTAATATTTAGTATAAATTAATTGTTTCAATTTAAAAAGTTCAAATGTGATTACATATTTTAAAATTATCGAGTAATTAGTGAATAAAATGTAAATTGTTCGGATATGTATACAAACTATAGTAACCGGGATTGTGATGGGATGGCACTGAAAAACAAAACGTGTTTAAGAAAATATTTTGGGAATCGCCATTAGGGATGACAACAAGTTAAAGAAAACAAATACACTTAACTTTTGAAAAAAAATAAAAGATATGAGGAAGAAACACGCAGTAACTGAAGTCTCAATTTAGTCACAGGATTAACCCACAAATACCTATTAATGTATGAAACAGAGAGATAAAGAATTTTCAAGAGAACGCAAACAGGAACCCTAAACCCAAATTCCCGAAACGAACACAATCCGAAAACGAACACAATCACAGAAATCTCCAAACTGCGATAACCACCAGGGTCTTCAAAATTCAATTTGGATCAATGAACTAAAATCCAAAAAAACTCAAAACACTCATTTGAATCATAACCCCAAAATCGCATCACGAATCAATAGGGAAGAAATAAAAAAAAAACTCCCAAAACGCGGATCAAAACGTACAAAAGAAACCTCCAAAATCATATAACAAATAAAACCCTAATTTCAAATCCCAAATCGGAACAAAATCTCAATCAGAACCAAGAGAGAGAAGAAGATGGAATGAAGCCTACTCCCTACGCGAGCTGAACAAGAAGGAAGAAGAAAAGAGTCCTCCATTAAGAGAGAATTTTCCAATGAGATTCTATGTATATGTCTGATATCTCTATTAGGGTTAAGTCAAAAGTAATATAACCCCTTTTTTTCTTTTTTTCTTTTAAAAGAGATAAAATTGAGAGGAATCCTAAGTCATTTTATTAAAATTTCCCTTTTTTAAGAGTAATAAAAAAATTTAGTTTAAAAAAATATTAATGAAATTTTTATTATTATTTTTTCGGGTAACGGGTATCCGCGGGTTGGATAGTATAATACCTGCATCTGACACGTTTAGAAGCGGGTATTAAAATACCCGCAACCCGTTACCCGCGGGTAATAAATATCCGCAGCCGTAGATTTTTTGCCATCCCTAGTCGCCACCATAATTTATTATGGAAAAACTATGGAAAACCATAAATTAAGACATGGTCTGCAAAAACTAGATTTTGGGTTCGGGAATCGGTTACGCGTAAGGAAGGTGTTAGCACCGTACCGCGTCTGTCCAAAGGCAATACCTTTAATTAAATGTGTAAAGTTGACGTGGTTTTCCTAAATATTTAATTTTCCCCAAAAATAAAAATATAAAGAAATTATTAAGAAACAAAAATATTTTTTTGTTTTATGAAACTAACAAGGATTGACCTTGCTCCTACATCCATTTATGATGGACATTCAAGGATTGTGTAGTTCTTTATCTAGAAAAAGGTTTGTGAGTTTGTTTGAAAATTATTATGGATTATTTTTTATTTTTGAAAAGTGAACTCGATTAGGATTGACATCATTTTTTTATTTTGAAGAAATTCTTTTATTTTGAAAAGGGTGGGAAAAAAGGAAAGAAACCGGCCATAGGTTGACGAGTACTTAGAGAATTTATTTTATGACTTACTATTATTTTTTTATAGGAAACTACGTGATAAGAAATATTTTTTTTATTTATTTTTATAAAAAAATAGACATCACGTGATGCAGGAGATATAACCAATATCAAAAGAGATGAAAGAAGATATTATTTTTTTTTGAAAAAAAAAATTATTGGTGTGTAGTAAAAAAATTAATACCTTTAGAAAGACCTTCAACGAAAAGAGAAAAAGAAGGGTGCAGAGATGACATACCTTTTCAGCTTTCAATACTCCTCTAATTCTTCCTTGATAGTTTCTATTGGCAAACTCCCTCTACCATGAGAACTTACTTTTCTCTATACTCTCCCATACTCTTTCTATCTCTATTATTTCAGAGTCTCTCTCTATTTTCCGACCCATTTTTGTCCATGACAAGGTGCGTATTTATATACACACATTGTAATATTATGATAATCTTGCCCTTAATTGTGAATTAATTGACAACGAACAAAATAGGAAAAGAAAGTGTTTTGGTTCCAAGAAAAAGAAATCAAATAATATAAATTATAATTATTGTCAGAAAATGTGTCCATTTTTAAAATCACATGTTCCTCTTTAAACGCAACAAATTATATTAATATACTATTTTAATTATTGTTTATAATTATTAGCATAATATTGATTCAAATTATTACTATATTAAACTAAAATTTCAAAAATATTGTGTCCGGTATTATAGTTATTATCCTTTTTACCCACCATTAATTACTTATCCACTCTCATATACTTTTAGGAATTCATCATTCTTTTCATCAATTGCTAATGCAACTCTCTAAATCACTTTGCAAGAAGGCCTATCCTTAATTACGAGTTCATACAATTCCTAGCATTCCTAGTAATTAGTTCTGAAGTGTAGAAGCTTAAAGGCAACCCATATGCTATTGGGAGAAATTCCCCGGATCTAGATTTCCCCATACGTTCCCATATCGACAAAATCAATAATCATGGCAATGAATGAGTTAAACAAAGCAAGCTTTAAGCAAAGAGGAAAAACCCTAACTAATGATGAAAGAAAGCATAAGTCTTAAAATAAGATGTTAAAACAAATTCCATATATGAGAGTTTCACAAGACTACATTGATTCCCCAACAACAATACAAGGTTTAGTTCACCATATTCATGGTGAAACTAGATGAACAATAATGAAAGAATGAAAGATAGAACCCTAGAAAGATGAGGAGGTAGCCTGAGCATCCAAGATCTTCCTTCAAGGGGTGGAAAAGAGAGTGTTTGCTTTGTCTCAGCCAAAGATACAAACCCTAGGACGTCCTAAAGCTTATATACTATTCTAAAATATATAGAAAATTAGGCCCAAGCCCAAAATAATGCCGCTCAGCGGTAAACTATCGATCAGCGGTAAGTGCGTGAGTTGTTTTCCTCCCCTCAGTGGCCTTTTCACCTCTGAGCGGAGCCACCGTGGGTTTCTGAGTGCCGCTCAACGGTAAACTGCCGCTCAATGGTAAGTGCGTGAGTTGTTTTCCTCCCCTCAGCGGCCTTTTCACCCCTCAGCGGAGCCACCGTGGGTTTCTGAGTGCCGCTCAGCGGTAAACTGCCGCTGAGCAGTAATTACGGCTTCTCCTTTTGCACTTTTTTATGTCTTTTCTGATTCCATCTCTATCCTTCTTCACTTCTTTCACCAAATTCACCTTAAAACTTGCATAAAACACTGAAATCAAGCATAAACCTGTCCAACTCTCTTATTTCTAAAAATATACCCAAAAGTATGATTTCAAGCTAGTTTCTAAGTGTTAAAGGTTGCTTTTAGTATCAATTTTAAGCATGAAAATAACAGTTTTTAAACTGTTATCACATATCCGTATTATTTGAGTTAAAAAATTTAAGACACGAGATGAGGAAAAAATGAAACAAACATGATTTAATGTTAAACCAAATGCAAAAGAAAGTGTCAACCCGTAACGCAGAAACCCCAAGGCTCCAGGCAAAGCAATGAGGTTAATTAAAAAACGATTACATTTCAATAAGCATCATAGGCAAATTCTTTATCTTGCAGTTCTTGGGTTTGCAAATACTTCTTCTTTATCCTTGTCGTATATTTGTAGGAAACCTCTGTCAATTAGATCTTAGAGAAGGCTTCTAAACTTGGTACACTCATTAATGACATGCTCAGCTCCTGGATGGACTCCACATGCCTCCTCAAGGTCACCTTCGCTCCTTAGCAAACCCAGTTTTACCAGATTTTCAAAAATAAACCTTTTTGAACTTCAAATTTCACTTACATTCTTTACTAGCTTGTGTCGTCTAACCTCGATGGCATTTGTTGAGGTATTTCCATGCTCGACAAGGGGATTGACTTTAACACTAGGTTTATCCTCTTGGAACTTCAACCATCTTGCATCAATTAGAGATTGTACTTTGAATTTAAGGGACGTGCACTTTTCCGTTGAATGCCCAACGCTTCCCCCGTGAAAATCGCATCTCGCATTTGCATCAAAACTTTTGGAGTATGGAGGTCGTAAGGGTTTCATTGGGCAAACAACGACCATACCGTTCTTAAGGAGATGGGGTAACAGTTTCGTATATGTCATAGGAATGGGAGTGAAATTTTTCTCTGGTTCCTCCTAGGACGAGCCTTTCGTCAACGTTCTGATATGGACCCAAGTCGACTCTAGTGCCCCAAGCATTATTCGAAGCCTGTTGTGGTCGATAATACCCTAGCGGTTGAGATCTTGTTTGGGGACCAAACACTGCATCGTTCACGCAAGTAGGGTAACTCAGACTTGGTTGATAGATATGGTTGGGCGCATGACCTCCCCATATGGGTATTTCTGACGTTGCATGCACTCCCCCTTCTTTCTCTTTTTCCAGATTAAAAATAGATTTCTTTAGAGTGGTGTCTTCAGATGTAATTTTCCCATTCTTTAGCCCGATCTCGATTCTTTCGCCTATGATGATAATATCAGTGAAATTGGAAGTCACATTCCCAATCATATGCTCATACAAGGGTGGTTGTAGTGTACTCACAAACATTGTAACCATCTCTTTGTCGTATAGAGGTGGCTCAACCTGTGCTGCCAATTCTCTCCATCGTTGCGCGTACTCCTTAAAAGACTCCTCCTCTTTCTTTGCCATATAGTGTAATTGTAACCTGTCTGGCGCGACATGCATATTGTATTTGTACTGCCTTACAAATGCATCTGCCAAATCTGCCCAAGAACGGATATGAGAGGATTACAGATGTGTATACCAACTCAACGCTGCTTCGGCCAAGCTGTCTTGAAAGAAATGGCTAAGTAATTTTTCGTCATGAGCGTAAGCAACCATTTTTCGGTAATACATGGTCAAGTTGTTCTTGGGGCATGTGTTACCCTTGTACTTCTCGAATTATGGCACCTTGAACTTGTGTGGAATTGTCACTCCTGGGGCCAAACTGGACTTCGCCACGTCACCAAACCCGTAACTTTCAAACCCCTCTATGGCCTTTAGCCTGTCTTCCAGTACTTTTAGTTTACTTTTCTCTTCTTTTGTGCCCATGTGTATGGTGGCCTTAGTCGAAACATCATGTGCAACAACTGTGTGAGGAGACTTGGACGTGTCATTCACCTTCTTGTCTGTCATGAAGATAGGTCCTTGAGTACTAATGGGAAGTACGGTATTTGTTATGGGAAATGCCAAAGAAGTGTGCTCTGCCTCTGAATGATCTCCAATGGACGGTGTGTAACTTGGTGGAAAACCATACATTGGAAACGTGAATTGTGTGCCGACAGTGTTATGTACTTGAGGGTGAGCATTATCCTCGGCCTTTATAGGCGAAGTCTCTCCTGCACTCTTCACGGTTTTCAAAGCCTCCAAGATTTGACCGACTTGATCTTTTAGTTGGCTAATATCTACCTTAATAGCTTCACGTTCCTCTTCCCAAACTTCCATAGCCTCAGAGTTTGCTCGAGTCCTATAAGGATGTCGTGGAAGTCCCGTCGTTGTTTTTTTACTTAATTTTATACTGTTTTGTTAATTTGAATTAGATGAAATTGAATATGCAAAAATGATGCATGCTGATAACAAGCAGAAATCACTAGTTCTTGATTCATGTGATTTCCATTATGACCGGTAAAATAATGATTAAAGGGCAACATGTTTTTATGCTTTTAAGGTAGGTCCAACATCTTAAAGTTTAAGCATTATATATGCAATCTCACAAGGATGGCTTCCTAAACCTAAAATCAAGGCCACTAGAGCTATGGTCCTTTTCACAGCGTTTTCCATAACAGTTGAGACGCAACTAGGTGTGAATTGCATGTGAAGAGAACAGACACTGGCTGAGATTCTCACGATAGCCAAACTGGAAGTAGTCCAGACGTGACACCGCTACGCAACTCCTCTAATTCTATGTTGCACTCAGACCCGGGTATAGGATCCCACTCATGATAAGCACAACAATAATAAAAAACGAATATAAATAAATTACCAAAATGAACAAAGACCAAACATATAGATAAATAAAGGAAAAAAACAATAAAATAAAATAAAGAGAAACCACATCAATTTGCACATTTAATTAAATAGGCCTGATTCTCTAGCGTCCCCAGTGGAGTCGCCATCTGTCGCAACCAGGATCACGACGGGACGACGAGCCGAAAAACAAAACGGGTTTAAGAAAATATTTTGGGAGTCGCCACCATAATTTATTATGGAAAAACTGTGGAAAACCATAAAATATGACATGGTCTACGAAAACTAGATTTTGGGTTCGGGAATCGGTTAGGCGTAAGGAAGGTGTTAGCACCCTACCGCGCCTGCCCAAAGGTAGTACCTTTAATTAAATGTGTAAAATTGACGTGGTTTTCCCAAATATTTAATTTTCCCCAAAAATAAAAATATAAAGAAATTATTAAGAAACAAAAATATTTTTTTGTTGTATGAACCCGACAAGGATTGACCTTGTTCCTACGTATATCCATTTATGATGGACAATCAGGGATTGCGTAGTTCTTTATCTAGAAAAATATTTGTGAGTTTGTTTGAAAATTATTATAGATTATTTTGGATTTTTGAAAAGTGAACTCAATTAGGATTGACATCGTTTTTTTTTTATTTTTAAGAAATTATTTTATTTTGAAAAAAGGAAAGAAACTGGCCATAGGTTGACGAGTACTTATGGAATTTATTTTATGAGTTACTATTATTTTTTTATAAGAAAATACGTGATAAAAAATATTTTTTTTTTTATTTTTATAAAAATAGATATCACGTGATGAAGGAGATATAACCAATATCAAAATAGATGAGAGAAGATATTCTTTTTTTTTTGAAAAAAAAACATTATTGGTGTGTAGTAAAAAAAAATAATACCTTTAGAAAGACCTTCAACGAAAAGAAAAAAAGAAGGGTGCAGAGATCACATACCTTTTCAGCTTTCAATACTGCTCTAGTTCTTCCTTGATAGTTTCTGTTGGTAGAGTCCGTCTAGCATGAGAACTTACTTTTCTCCATACTCTCCCATACTCTTTCTATCTCTATTATTTCAGAGTCTCTCTCTATTTTCCGTCCCCTTTTTTTCCATGACAGGGTGTGTATTTATATACACACATTGTAATATTATGATAATCTTGCCCTTAATTGTGAATTAATTGAAAACGAACAAAATAGGGAAAGAAAGTGTCTTGGTTCGAAGAAAAAGAAATCAAATAATATTAATTATAATTATTGTTAGAAAATTTGTCCATTTTTAAAATCATATTTTCCTCTTTAAAAGCAACTGACGCAACAAATTATATTAATATACTATTTTAATTATTGCTTATAATTCTTAGCATAATATTGATTCAAATTATTACCTGATAACAGTTGAAAAACTGTTATTTTTATACTTAAAATTGACTTCAATTACAATCTTTATGACTTAGAAATTAGCTTGAACTCATGATTTTGTTGAATTATTGGAAATAATAGAGTTGCATAGGTTTTATGCTCTATTTCCTTGTTTTTGCAGGTTTTTAGATGAAATTGATGAAAGAAGTGAAAAGGGATAGAGATAGAATTAGAAAAGGACACAAAAAGTGCAAAAGAGGAGAAAACGCAAATACCGCTCAACGCCAATTACCGCTGAGCGACACTCTCAAAGACCCGTTGACACTGCTGAGGGGAGAAAAGCCGCTGAGGGGAAGAAGTGGTCACGCGTTATTACCCCTGAGCGACACTTTTTTTGGGCTTGGGCCTACTTTTCTGTATTTTTTAGAATATTATATAAGCTTTAGGACGTTCTAGGGTTTGTATCTTTGGCTGCGACGAACCAAAAACGCACTCTTTCACCCCTTGGAGGAGGATTTTGGATGCTGGCTCATTTCTCAACTTTCTAGGGTTCTATCCTTCACTTTTCCATCATATTTCATCTTGTTTCACCATGCATATGGTGAACTAAACTTATTTTGTTGTTGGGGAATCAATGTAAATCTTTAGAAGCTCTCTTGTATGAAATTTGTTCTTCAAGATCATTTATATGATACATGCTTTCTTTTATTAATAGTTAGGGTTTAACTCATTTGATGTCATCATTATTGGTTTTGTCGACTGATGACAAATTTATGAATACCGAAAAACAGCGTCACAAACTTGTTTAACAACCGGCAAGTGTGACTGATGAGTCGTTATTTCTTGAATTATATTTAGTTTATTGCACTTAAATAAACCAGGGAATTGTGTTTAATTGCTTGTTATTTCCCCGTTTTTCCGAATTCTGCTTAATTTGGTCGGAAATTTGTAATTGTGCTAATTTGGATTTTCTGAGCTGATTAAGTGCATTTTTGAAGTGCAGGAAAATTTCGGAAATACATTTTGGGACATCAGGAAGAGTGCCAAATAAATTCAAGACTCTCCACACAGACATTTGTGAATTAATTAAATTGTAATTGAGTAGTTTAGAATTTTTGTATCGACTCTTATATTTTGGGTCAATTTTTGGTAAATTAGATTAGACCCAAAAATTAGAAGTTAGTGACTTGGCACCCTAGGGTTTTATTGTGTGGACCCTACCCTAAAAAAAGAGGACACACGGCCCTTAGAAAAGGAGTGCAGCTGCCACTCACTTGGGGTCTCTCGGTTTTGGTTTTTGGCTTTTACTGTTGAACGTTGTTTGAGGCTTGAAGGTTTTTGGAACATTTTCTTAACGCTGTTACAATGGAATAAAAAGAAGCAACTTTTCTTTTGCCAACGGGTGCATACATCATTTCAGGGGATGAATGGGATAAACCTTTTCTTTCTTTTCTTCTAGGAGGGTGCTTCATTATGTAGGAATGTTTTTATATTTTAGCTTAAAAAAAAGATGGTGCACGCTGATTCTTGGATTTCAATTTTTTTTAGCTTAAATAGCAATGTCACGTGAAGAAGAGAGAAGCGTTGAGATGTAGTGATTCGGAGTTAAGAAGTGTGGTGTCACGGAAGGGGAAGGACACGCTGCCGCTGCCACATCCAGCTTCAAGAATTGGAATGCTGCTTTCATTGTATGGACTGCACACAAACGGTGATTCACGCCAGCCTAGAAGCATCATCTTTCATTTAGAAGGGATTCATTTTGCTTTGGAGAAAAAGAGAAATGGAACGGTGATTCACCCATGCTGGAATGAGGTGCTCCACGGAAGAGAAAGGAGCTGGCACATGCGGTTATTAGATTGAGATTGAATTTACTTTTTGTTTGGTGCACGCTGATTCAGTCTTTGGGAGAGGTGCTGCACGGTAATGAATTTTAATTTCTTTCTTGGAGAATGAAGCACTTGGTGTCACGTTTGGTGCAGCACACGGTGCATGGGTCAAAGTTTCTTTTATTTAATTCAAGCTAGACAGTATTGGATGAAGCAGAGTGCCAAGTGGTTTTAGTTTTCCTACTACTTCAAGTATTTAATGTTAAATGTTCTTTAAGCATTCATTTCAATTGCCTGCCATTCTCAGTTTGCATTTAATTGTGTAGATCAATGTTGCACTTTTAATTTGATTTAAGCACTTTTTAATTTAAATGTCCTCTATGTTTCGTGGTTGTGATATTTTAGTTACGATGTTAGCTCAAGTGACCTGTCATTTTAATTTTGTGTTTATATCTGTGTTTACATCCGTGCTTACATTCGCGTTTTAATTTAGTTCATTTCTAAGCACAAAAACACTTTCAAAACCCCCCCACCACGTGTTTGATCTGAGACTTGAACCAAATTTGGTCCTTGTGAGACGACCTAGGAGTCACTTCCTAGCACTATACTGCATTCTTTTATGCACAATTTTTGTGGGAGGTGCGACCCTCTCATCAAAATGGCGCCGTTGCCGGGGACCAACGGTTCGGTCTTAGGTTTTTGTTGTGTTTGTGTGTGTTGTGTTTTGTCTTGTGTTGTGATGTGATGTGATGTGATGTTCTGTTTTGTGTGTGCGTGTTGCATGTATAAATGTGTTGTGTTTTATTTGTTTCGTGATTTTTAGTATTCTTCTTTTTCCATGTCTACCTATTTTGATTTCGTGAACACTGCTTGTTTTGCTAGTGCCTCTGATTATGATTCTCCTTCTGCATGTTACTCTGATTGTAATTCATATTCTGCTGATTTCTATGTTGAGAACAATACGACTCATCCTCTAATTTCTGAGAGTGCTCTTTGTGAGCCGGTTTCACTTAAGGAGGATGATCTTCATTGCGATCTCACCCTTGGACTGATACATTTGCTGCCTAAGTTTCATGGTTTTGCAGGAGAATGCCCACACAGACATTTGGAGGAGCTCCACATCATGTGCTCTTCAATGAAGCCTCCAGATGTCCCTCTTGATTACATTTTCTTGAGCGCATTTCCGCATTCATTACAAGGAGCAGCTAAGGATTGGAAGAACTCTCTTCCTCTGAGATCCGTTACTGATTGGGGATATCTTGAGCATCAGTTTCTGAGCAAATTTTCCCTTGTGCAATATGCTTACAGCAACGGTCTTGGATGGAATGACCCTACTTTGGGATGGTATAATGCTCCACAACATCAATATCAAGAACCACCATTCCAGAATACTTTCATGCCTCCACCAGTCCAGCAATATCAGAGTCAGCAATATGATGCTCCTGCCCAAATAGCTCCTCAGCCTTCTACTTCTGAGCCTACATTGCAGGAGTTGGTGGAGCAGATGACCATGCAGAACCTTCAGTTTCAGCAAGAGAACATGCAGTTCCAGCAAGAAATAGGAGCTGCCATTCAGAGTATGACTGATCAGATAGGGCAGATGGCCACTCAACTCACTGAGGAACAGTCTCAAGATTCAGAGTTACCATTTCAGACTGTTCAGATTCCAGATGATGATGATAGTGGCATCAACATAGAAGATGGGGAGAAGAGTCATGAGCTTACTACTGCGCCACATACTTTCCCACCTTCAGATGGTCCCACTCTTGCACCTGAGGAGACCGAGAAAGATTTTGAGGACCAGGCATATATGAGCAACATTTGTGAGCCAGGTAGACCATTTTCATCTTTCACCACTTTTCCAAGCTTTAGAGAAGTGGAAGAGGTAGCCTGAGCATCCAAGATCTTCCTTCAAGGGGTGGAAAAGAGAGTGTTTGCTTCGTCTCTGCCAAAAATACAAACCCTAAGACGTCCTAAAGCTTATATACTATTCTAAAAAATACAGAAAATTAGGCCCAAGCCCAAAATAGTGCCGCTCAGCGGTAAGTGCGTGAGTTGTTTTTCTCCCCTCAGCGGCCTTTTCACCCCTCAGTAGAGCCAACTTGGGTTCCTGAGTGCCGCTCAGCAGTAAACTGCCGCTGAGCGGTAACTTCGACTTCTCCTTTTGCACTTTTTGATGTCTTTTCTGATTCCATTTCTATCCTTCTTCACTTCTTTCACTAAATTCACCTTAAAACCTGCACAAAACACTGAAATCAAGCATAAACCTGTCCAACTCTCTTATTTATGAAAATATAACCAAAAGCATGATTTCAAGCTAGTTTCTAAGTGTTAAAGGTTGCTTTTAGTATCAATTTTAAGCATGAAAATAATAGTTTTTCAACTGTTATCACAACCCCAAACTTAGAACTTTGCTTGTCCTCAAGCAAACAAGATGTAACTCAATCTTCTACTAATCCTTATAATGGTTCACTCATTCAAAAATCTTCTTTTCAAGATAAGTAAAGACTTCAATCAAACTCATGACAAAGATTTCAATCAAGACGTGCACATGCTTTGGTGTTCACAAAGTCACTTATTATCCAACAAATGCTATTTTTCATGAATGATCAATCAACTAAACATGGATGTTCATGTGCTCAATGAATATTTCCTCACTAGGTAAAGTGTTTCACTCAAACACAAGTGTATAAGAGGTAATCACTCATTCACTCTACTATCATAATGTCACATGAATTGTCTTTGCCTTTCATTTAACCACAATCAAATAAATTCACAAGCATGCATCATCACAAGGACTTTTTCAATGGCTCATAATGTGGCTGGGCTAACAAGAAAATTGGTTTTTCTGGATCACAAAACCCTTGAGTTAAGAGAATCATATCAACACAATCATTCTTACTTTTCCCAACTTTCCTTTGCATTGAGCTTTGCTTTTTCTTTTCTTTTCTTTCTCTTTTTCCTTTTCTTTTCATATTCTTATTTCTTAGCTCTTAGCTCAATGCTTTCAATTTCCCTTTCTATTTTACAACAACCCCAAACTTGAACATTTATCAATACCACAAAATATTTTCTACTTAACTCAAGGTAAAACTTTTCAACAAGGGTTTCCAAATCATGTTCAAGGCTAAGGGTTCAAAGGATAAAACACATAGTGTTCTCTTTTAGTAGGCTAATCATGAAATTTGGCTAATATAAGGGTTACCAATAAATGGCCTTGATCATATGATGCAAACAAGCAATTGATTCAATCATAGAAAACCTGGGCAAAGTCATTCATGCTTCCAAAGTAATAGCATTCATTCAATAACAACTCTGGAGCTCAAAACCTCACACATAAGCTCATTCACATTTGACATAAACATCCTGCTTAATATCACAATCACAATCACAACATCATGCATTTGTTCACAAAGCTTGTGAACCACCTGTATAAGCATGTGTTTATCTCAATATCAATCTATATCAAAGCATCATCAATCATTACTTTATCAAGCAATCACAATCACAAGCAAACCATCATAACAGACAAAGTTTTTAATTGAGTACATCAAATCCTATTCTAAAAACAAAAGTAAGTTTAGAACACAAAACCAAACAAAAGCATAAGTCCTGCTCTAGTTATGATAGCATTCATCAGTAAATGCTATCTCAACTCCTCATTAATCTGAGCTGTCATGTGTATCCTCCTCTTCTTCTTCATCTTCAGCATCCTCAAATGCATCATCATCATTAGCTTCATCATCTTCCTCCATCTCCATAGCTGAAGCTTCAGCTGCTTCAGCTCTGCCTCCTTGTACCTGCTCTTCTGGCCAAGCTACCACATTATGAAAGTCCTCCATAGTCCACCTGTGTGCTAGAGGTGTATCATACATTCCAACAATCATCTCTGCAGTAGCCACCTGCCCTCTGTGGATAGATTGTAACTGTGCACCTATAAGAGACATGTACATGTCCCTCATTTGGAACGGTTCTGCTTCATGTGTCTCAGCAGATGCCCGACTCTGTGCTTGCCCTCTTTCTCTGCGAGTACGGCGTGGTGGAACTGGTTGAGCTGCTTCCTCACCTCCACAGTATTGTTTATAATAGGCCTCATCAATTGCTTTTCTTGGCCTTTCAAAGGGTGGAGCTGAAGTATCCACCCCAGCTATCTTGTAGAGGTGCGTGATTAAAGATGGATGTCCTAAGGGTGCTTTGTTGTTTGTTGTGTTAGCGCATACCCTTATCTCATCAGCTATTACCTGTCCAATATTGACATTCAAGTTCCTGATTGCACAGTAAAGGAGGAGTGCCCTGCTAAGAATAATGTCTGACACATGAGAACATGGCTGAATGTTGGCATGAGAAAATGCCATCCAATACTTTGCAAGAGGAGTCAAGTCAGTTCTCCTAATGTTTACCACAAATCCAGTTCTATTCCTTTGAAAATGTCCTCCAAGCACACATAAAACTCTCTCTACATCCTCAAAATCAGCTCCTTCTTCCATACAGAGAGCAAATTGGCACTGCTCACCAGCCCACACAATATCCAAGAAGTTGTTGATGGAATCAGGATCATACCTGATAGCATGGCCTCTGACATAGCCAAGGTAATTCTCAGCTGGATAATCACCAATCTTTCTTGCATTAGTGTAGAATTCTTTCACCACAGCTATATTGGCAGGTGTAGGGTATGTGGCTAGCTTTCCCCAATCATTCCCTAACAATTGCTCTCCAAATTGAGGAGCAAAGTTAGGTATCATTCCAACCTTTCTCTCCATCAGTAGCTTCCTATCTTGGACCACCTTGAAATGCTTCTCATGTTTGCGAGATAGGAACCTACTAGAATGGGGTTGTTCTGGTTCCTTTTCTTTTCTTTTGGATGCCATGGTCTTTATTCTTTTGCCTGAAGAGGATGCCATTCCTCCATCAAACACAGATACCAAACCACAAAACATGTTGTTAATCATTAGTAAAACATAGAAAACACCTTATTTCGAAGCTAAACCACCGCTGAGGGTCAAAAATCACCCCTCAGCGCCACCAGTGCAGCAATCCAGAACACAATTCAGAAAAAATCTGTTGTCTGTCAGAGTGCCGCCCAGCGGCAATTTACCCTTGAGCGGTAACTCTGCAGATTTTTGAAAACTTCGTTTTAACCTGTTCTAACTCCACCCACATGCAATTTTCAGTTTTCCAATTCAAAATCATTCAGTTCAATCAGTTCAAACTTCAATTAAATCATCAAATCATGCATAAAAATCAAAACCCCTAAAGATTCATGCTTTAACAATCAAATTCAAATTCAAGAACCCTAGAATGAAAAATGCTTGACTTACTTGGGTGGAGATGCTAGATGAATTGAGAATGCTTTCAAGCTATGATGCTCTCTCTTCCTACCCCAAACTTGGATGGAAAGCTAGTGATAAAATGAGTGAAAGAGAGATTTTCTCAAGAGGGATGAGGGAAAAGTTGTAGAGAACCTTTGAAAAAGTATGTAGGAGTGTGTGTGCAAAGAACAATCTGAAAAGATAAACTAAGGCGCAGCTTAGGGTATAAAAATACCCTAATGGGCTCGGATTCCGCTTAGGGGCAACCTAAGCCCAGTCTGCGACACTACCGCTCAGCGGTAGTTTGCCACTCAGCGGTACTTTCGGGAAGTGCTCTTCTTCTTCCTAGCTTAACTTAGGTGCCTCCTACCCATGCCTCTCACTTATTCCCTGCAATAACACGTTCAGATTACTCATGCAAAATCCTATTATGCAACTACAGCAGAACAAACAAAAATATAATCAATCAACTGGGTTGCCTCCCAGGTAGCGCTTGTTTAGCGTCACAAGCCTGACCCAAAATCCACCAGCACCCATCAGTAGGTGCAAAACTTTCTTACCAACACCCATCAGTAGGTGTAACAAACCTAGTATCCTTCAGTGGATACTTAACCACCTAGCATCCTTCAGTAGATGCTATTTCCCAACAAAATATTTACAAAAATAATGTCCAAAAGTTCAAAATTACATCACCAAACCAAAAATTAAAAGTTCTTAAATCACTGGGTTGCTCCTAGCAAGCGCTCTTTTAACGTCATTAGCTTGACCCAATAAAGTTCAAGTTCCTTCTTCCTGGTTGATGTCCATATTCCACCAACTCCTCAACTGCTTCCGGTGTACTATTTTGACTCTTCTAGAATATGGAGACTCTATCTCTATCATCTCCTTTTCTTTATAGCCTTTCACAACCCACAATTTGTTTTTGACTCTCACACGTGTACCCAGTTGGAGTTGTTCTTTCATCCAGTCATCAGGAACTTTCCTTCCTCTTCCAATCTTCTCTTTTTCCGGTACCTGAAACAATAAACAATATTTACCTTTAACCTTGGGCTTTTCATCTTGAGAGCTAGTCATGAGTACATCTTGAAATGCAGCTTTATGACTAGCTTCTTCCTCCTGCATCTGCCTCTCATCTTTGAAAACGTCTACAACAACTCTCTCTTCTCTGTCTTGGAGCACCACTATACCTTCGTTCACATCAATGATAGCTTTGGCCGTTTTCATAAATGGTCTTCCAAGAATAATGGGTATCTTTTCATTCTCCATCTCCATCACCACAAAGTCTACCAAGAACTGGAGTTTGCCCACACAAACTATAATATCTTCTGCGATTCCACAGGGTTCCTTTGAAGATCCATCTGCCATTACTAAGTTAACCTTTACAGGCTTCACATCAACATCATCGATCTGCTCCAGTAAAGAATAAGGTATCAAGTTAACACTTGATCCTAAATCAAGTAAGGCTTTGTTTATCCTCTTCTTCCCTATTGTGCATGGAATGAAGAAACCTCCTGGATCTTTTGCCTTTAGAGGGAATGGCTCTTTTTTAACAGCTTTATACTTTTTTGTATTAGCATCTCTACGTCTTTTCCTTGTAGAGACTTCTTCTTCAGGTTTAGTATAAACTGCAATTTGTTGTAGTATCTGATTCCAAGCTACATCATTGTCCACCATCTTGAATAATTCTGTAAAATCAAATTGCTTCTCTTGATTTATTGGAAAAGGAAAAATATCATTACTCTCTATCTCTCTTCTCTCTCCTTTCTCTTTTCTCTCTTTTTCTTTTTCTCTCTTTTCTCTCTCTTCTTTTTCTTTTTCTCTCTTTTCTCTCTCTTCTTTTTCTTGCTTTCCTTCTTCTAACTCAATTCTCTCATCATTTGTACTCTCCACCACTTTGCATTCTTCCCTGGGGTTAACCTCAGTATTAGCCCCAAAATTTTTGTTTGGCCTCTCTTCCAACTGCTTCTTAATCTGACCCATTTGAGTCTCCCAATTCTTAATAGAAGCCTCAGTGCTCTTTTGAGTAGACTCAGTTTTCTGTATGAATTGATGAAGAGTTTCTTCCATCCTTATTGACCTTTCATTAAGTAAAGCAATCTGTTGCCATAAGGTTGGTTGTTGTTGTTGCTTATTGAATTGCCCAGTTTGTCCAGCTTGCCCAGTTTGTCCGTGACCAATGCTTGGGTGTGGTTTCCACCCTTGATTAAAATTCCCTTGACGGTATTGATTGGCCATGAAGTTTACATCCTCTAATGCTTCTCCTGGAAAATCGCATTGACCATTGATACGGTCACCTCCACATAATTCACACAATTGTGATTGAGCCTGTGCAACAGTCTTTAACTCTTTTGGCAGTTGTGCAAGTGTTTTCGTAAGAGTCTCCAGTTGTTGAGTTAGTATCTTATTTTGTGCTAGCAAGGCATCATGGGTTTGTAACTGTAGAACTCCTTTTTGTTGTATAGGAGCTCCTCTTTCACTGTTGAGTTCATTATCACTAGTAGCCATATTGTCAATGATTTCTGTAGCTTCCTCTAGGGTTTTCCATTTGATATTTCCTCCTGCTGAGGCGTCAAGCATCATCTTGGTTTGCGAACCAAGACCTCCAAGGAAGATTAGGACTACTTGCACATCATCAAAGCCATGCGTGGGTGTCTTTCTTAATAAGCTTTTATACCTGTCCCATGCATGCCCCAGTGATTCCTCCATGCCTTGCCTGAATGATGAAATCTCTTGCTTTCCTTTATTTACTTTTGATTGTGGAAAGTATTTGTTTAGGAACTTGGTCACCACTGCTTCCCACTCTGTAAAGCTTTCTTTTGGAAAATAATTTAACCAAAGCTTAGCATTGCCTCCTAGTGAGAATGGAAACAAGCTAAGTTTGATTGCTTCATCCGGCACCCCATTTATTTTCACCGTGTTGCAGATCTCATTAAAAGTTGTGAGGTGCTTATATGGGCTTTCGTGAGACAACCCATTAAATTGATTACTTTTCACCAGTTGGATTAATGCTGGCTTAACCTCCATGTTGACTGCATTGATCCTTGGTCTTGCTATGCTGTTAAAGTGTTGAGGTCCAGCTATATTTGTGTAATCTGCAAGAGTTCTTCTGGCATTATTATTCTCCATATTCTCAATGCTATGGTCAGAACCTTGTGGTGATGGTTGTAACAGAGTTTCCGGAGGAGGAAAAAGTTCTCTAGATGTACGGATTCTTCTCCTCTGTCTACTCTCGTCTAAACCTTCAAGAAGAGGTTCTGCAGTTTTCTTGCTCGGATTGCTTCCTGCATACACAAGAAAACAAAACCCTAGAAAAATTGGATAACACAAAAAGATATAAAAGAAGATATAAGATAAGAGATAAGAAGATAAAATAAAAACAGAAAATATAAAAACAGAAAAATAAAATAAAATAAAATAAAATAAAATAAAATAAAAACAGAAAAAACAAAAAACAGAAATTCAAATTTCAAAATTCAAAAACAAGTCAAAGATAATCAATAATCACACAAATAAACTAGTTAAACCACGAGTCCCCGGCAACGGCGCCAAAAACTTGATGACAAATTTATGAATACCGAAAAACGGCGCCACCAACTTGTTTAACAATCGGCAAGTGTGACCGAATCGTATCAAGTAATAAAACAAGGTAAGACCAAGTATCGTTTTCCCAAACGACTCACGACCTAGTTTAGCTATGTGATTTGTTGATTATTTAAGACTTAAGAACAATTTAATTGTAGGTTTCAATGCAAGAGACAGTAATTAAATATGTATGCATGATATTGATCAATGGAGAAAAACAGAATACAAACACTTCAATGAATTAGATGGATGAGTATGTTGTTGGGGTTATCAATTTCATCTTATCCACTCTCATATACTTTTAAGAATTCATCATTCTTATCATCAATGCTAATGTCACTCTCTAAATCACCTTGCAAGAAGGCCTATCCTTAATTACGAGTTCATACAACTCCTAGCATTCCTAGTAATTAGTTCTTAAAGTGCAGGAGCTTAAAGGCAACCAATATGCTATTGGGAGAAATTCCCCGGATCTAGACTTCCCCGTACGTTCCCGTATCGACAAAATCAATAATCATGGCAATGAATGAGTTAAACAAAGCAAGCAATAAGCAAAGAGGAAAAACCCTAGCTAAAGATGAAAGAAAGCATATATCTTAATATAAGACATTAAATCAAATTCCATATATGAGAGTTTCATAAGACTACATTGATTCCCCAACAACAATACAAGGTTTAGTTCACCATATTCATGGTGAAACTAGATGAACAATAATGAAAGAATGAAAGATAGAACCCTAGAAAGAGGAGGAGGTAGCCTGAGCATCCAAGATCTTCCTTCAAGGGGTGGAAAAGAGAGTGTTTGCTTCGTCTCTGCCAAAAATACAAACCCTAGGACGTCCTAAAGCTTATATATTATTCTAAAAAATACAGAAAATTAGGCCCAAGCCCAAAATAGGGCCGCTCAGCGGTAAACTGCCAACAACATACTCATCCATCTAATTCATTGAAGTGTTTGTATTCTGTTTTTCTCCATTGATCAAACTCATGCATACATATTTAATTACTGTCTCTTGCATTAAAACCTACAATTAAATTGTTCTTAAGTCTTAAATAATCAACAAATCACATAGCTAAACTAGGCCGTGAGTCCTTTGGGAAAACGATACTTGGTCTTACCTTGTTTATTACTTCATACGATTCGGTCACACTTGCCGATTGTTAAACAAGTTTGTGGCGCCATTTTTCGGTATTCATAAATTTGTCATCAAGTTTTTGGCGCCGTTTTTCGGTGTTTATAAATTTGTCATCAAGTTTTTGGCGCCGTTGCCGGGGACTCGTGGTTTAACTATTTCATTTGTGTGATTATTGATTATCTTTGACTTCTTTTTGAATTTTGAAATTTGAATTTCTGTTTTTTATTTTTTTTGTTTTTATTTTATTTTATTTTATTTTATTTTATTTTATTTTCTGTTTTTTATTTTATTTTATTTTATTTTAGGTTTAATCCTTTAGTACATCCCTATTTATGTACGAATGTCTCAATTGGGTCCTCGTTTTTTAAAGTGTATCAAAATGGTCCTTAATTTTGAAAATTCATATCAATTGAGTCCTTCCCGTTAAGTTGGGTGGACGGCGTTTAAAAAATTGATGACTGGGATGCTGAGATGAGGAAATGTTACTGACGTGGCATTGAGCTGGCTTTAAAAAGAGTTTTTTTATGGTAAATCAAAACGCAACGTTTTGATTTTGAACACAATCAGTGAGTGTTTTATGAGAAGGAGAAATCCCTAAATTGCAGAGGGTTTTGTCGAGGGTTGTCGGTTGTGTTTTGTGGTTCCAATTTGGCGGACAATAGGTATCGTTTCTAGATTTGCGAGTGATCTATCGGTGGTATTTCGGTAGAATCAGGAAGGTGTTGGCGGTGAAGCACGTGGAAAGCAGTGACGAAAGTGTTCGAAGTGAACCACGTGTTCAGGTTAGTAAATGTGCTTTTGATTGAATTTTGTGATGATTTTGTCGTTTATGGTTGTCGTAACCTGTTGTATGTTGTATATTGTTTCGTTTTCGATTGCAATGTGGTCCCTCGTTATTAAAGCGTTGTTTGATTGTCTTTTTCAGTGGGTTGTGTATATTGTTAATGCTTTTTTTTGTGGTCCCCCATTGTTAAAGTCTTTTCTTACTTTATAGGTTAAAATATAATTGTTGTGTTGTACGTAATGGAAGGAAATTTTGAAGTTGTTTTTCACCATGGTGGGAAGTTCATAAATGAAGGAAAACTTAAGTATGAGGGGGAGAGTACAAGTTTATCCTTTGACCCAGACATGTGGAGCTATTTCCTTGTAGTCAGTGTAGTAAAAGGTCTAGGTTATGATGGGTTTAAGGAGTTGTTGTACTGCGTTGGTGGTGGTTCTGTTTTGGAAAATAGGTTGGAACCTTTGTTGGATGACATAGGAGCCATGCACATGATTACCTTAGCCAGGCTTAATGGTGAGGTTCATCTATTTGTTGTTCACAATGTCTCTGAACCTGAGGTGATAAATATGTTACAATATATTCCTCAAAATACAGATGAAGTAGAAGTTGAACCTGTAGGTATGGTTATGGGTGAAGGTGAAGAGGAAGTTGGGGGTATGGTTGTTGAACCTGTTTTAGAAGAAAGAATTGAGGCTGATGATGTTGTTGAAGGAGAAATTGAAACAGAGGTTGGTGAGGGTGATGATGTTGAGGCTGTTGTGGTGTCAGAAGAAAGAGTTGAGGCTGATGATGTTGTTGAAGGAGAAATTCAAACAGAATGTGAACAACACAGTGAAAGAGAATTTGAGGTGGCTGTTAATGAAGGTGAGAGAGGTGAGGATGATGATGTTGTTGAAGGAGAAATTGAAACACATGTTGGTGTGGGTGAGGTTGAAGAGGATGGTTGTGATGTTGGAAGCTGGACCAGTAGTGGTCATGATGATGGCAATGAGGAGGTTAATTACGACTGTATGGAAGGTCTGGTTCATGTTAATGTTGAGTGTGATTTAGAAGAGGAGGTAGGAGATAGAGTGGCAGATTGGTTTGGTAATGTTGAAGTTGATGTGAAATCTGATGATAGTGATGTGGATCATGGAATCAATAGTGATCATCATAGAGGTTTGTCCGATGATGAATGGAAATCTGATGAATTAGACAGTGGAGCAGAAAGTGAAGCAGAAGATGCGGAAGAGGAGGGTTATGGGAAGTTTGTAACCTTCTGCATGCCTAAGACAATGGTAGATTATAAATGGGATGTGGGAACTTATTTTGCTAACAAGGAAGACTTTGTGGATGCCATTAAAACATATGCAATAGAAAATGGCAGAAATATTAAATATATTAAAAATGATAAGAAGAGAATGAGGGTAAAATGTATGGGTGCTAAAGGAGAGTTCCCCTGGATGGCATATTGTGGTTATATGGAAGCCATTCATACGTGGCAATTAAGGACTATTGTTGATGACCACAAATGTAGTAGAGAGCACAAATTAGGATTAGTTAATGCAAAATGGCTCAGTAAAAGGTTGGAAAAAACTGTTAGAGAAAATCCACAAGTAAAGGGAAAGGAAATTCGTGAGAAGATAAATCGAAAATGGAATGTGGGTGTATCTAGATGTATGGCTTATAGGGCAAAGGCCATTGCTTCAGAAAATGTTGATGGGTTTTTCAAAGACCAATATAGAAGGATTTATGATTATGCCAATGAGGTTTTAGTTCGTAATCCAGGATCCACAGTAAAAGTCAAAGTTGAAGAGAATGTGGATGGAATCAGTTTTATGAGGTTTTATACATGTCTGAAGGCCTGCAAGGATAGTTTTGTGTCCTGCAGGCCAATAATTGGGTTGGATGGTGCTTTTCTGAAAGGAAAGTATGGTGGTGAAATGTTAACTACTGTTGGTAGAGACGCAAATGATCAAATGTTACCTCTTGCGTATGCCGTGGTCGAAGTAGAGAACAAGGATACTTGGAAATGGTTCCTTCAACTTCTGGTTGAAGATCTCGGTGGGGAGGAAGTAAGTTCATCATTTACATTCATGTCGGACCAGCAAAAGGTAATGCACATGACCTATTCCCCGATTATGTTAATTATCTTTGGGAAGAACGATACTTGGTCTTACCAAGTTTATTACTTGAATGATTCGGTCATACTTGCCGATTGAAAAACAAGTTTGTGACATCATATTTTGGTGTTCATAAATTTGTCCATCAAGTTTTTGGCGCCGTTGCCGGGGACTCGTGGTTTAACTGGTTAATTTGTGTGATTATTGATTATCTTTGACTTTAATTTTGAATTTCTGTTTTTATTTTCTGTTTTTATTTTTTTGGTTATTATTTTATTTTATTTTATTTTATTTTATTTTCTGTTTTTATTTTATTTTATTTTATTTTCTGCTTTTATTTTTATTTTTTTTATTTTTTTATTTTTTTTATTGTTTTTATTTCCTATCTTCCTATCTTTTCAATTATTTCTTTTGATTCTTTATCTATCTTCTCCATCTTTTTGTGCTAACAAATATTTTCTAGAGTTTTGTGCCTAATGCTTGCAGGATGCAATTCGGACAAGAATTTAACTATATGGGCACTCAATTCTACCAAAGTAATCTCAACCACTGGTGGGAACCTCACTCAAGCATGGATCAAAGTCAATTTTGGCAAGCTGCTGGACAATTTGAGAATCAACCACAACAACAATGGCAGCAACAACCCTTTCTATCGGCAAAAATGCCAGCATTGGAGGATGCACTTCAGAACTAATTACTAGGAATGCTAGGAATTGTATGAACTCGTAATTAAGGATAGGCCTTCTTGCAAGGTGATTTAGAGAGTGGCATTAGCAATTGATGAAAAGAATGATGAATTCCTAAAAGTATATGAGAGTGGATAAGATGAAATTGATAACCCCAACAACATACTCATCCATCTAATTCATTAAAGTGTTTGTTTTCCTCTTTTCCATTGATCAAATTCATGCATACATGTTTAATTACTGTCTTTTGCATTTAAAACCTACAAACAATTGTTCACAAGTCTCAAATAATCAACAAATCATATAACTAACTAGGCCGTGAGTCCTTTGGGAAAACGATACTTGGTCTTACCTAGTTTTATTACTTGATACGATTCGGTCACACTTGCCGATTGTTAAACTTGTTTGTGGCGCTGTTTTTCGGTGTTTATAAATTTGTCATCAAAGTTCCAAAACAAAATTCTAAGTCGAAAAACAAAGCAGTGAGGAATGTTCTCCGTGAACTCTCACTCTCTTCCTAAACCGAGCGGTGTTGCATGTCTCCAAGGACTAACACTCTCGTCCACTAAGAAGTTCCAAAACGAACTCCTAAGTCAAAAAACTGAGCAGTGAGGAACATTCTCTGTGAGCTCTTACTCTTGTCTTAAACCGAGCGGTGTTGTACCTTCCAAGGACTGACACTCTCGTCCACTAGGAAGTTCCAAAACGAACTCCTAAGTCGAAAAACCGAGCGATAAGGAACGTTCTCTGTGAACTCTCACTCTCGTCCTAAACCAAGCTTATGAATATTTTGTGCTTTTGGAAATTTGATTTTGGTTTTTTGGTTTTGCCCTTGTCGTTGTGTTATTGCAGGTGAATTTTCGAGTTTAAAGGTATACTTGAGTTGAAACACAAATGGAAGCATCTAATAGCAATGTAAGTAGAGTTTGATAATTTATGTTTTGTGTGTTGTATTGGAACATTGATTGTTAGTTTGAAATTCGTACTGTTTTATGGATATCTTGTAGTGGTGCCTACAAACATGGATGGATACATCCTACATTATAGATATGAAAGCCTTACTACGAGTACGACATGAAACACGCATCTTTAGGACTCTATTCAAGTGGTGTTTGGACATTGTTAGCCCGTTAGAGGTCAATTTAAAATTGCTGAAGGAGATGGTTTGTTGGTGGGTTGGGCACCATCAACCTTTTAGGGTTAGCCAACATATGGTGCCATTCAATGTGGTGGATGTATTCATGACTTTAGGTTTAGGATTAGGGGGTTTAAACATGACTTTAGGTTTAGGATTAGGGGGTTTAGACGTGCCCTACGATGAATCAGTAGTTGGTATTGTAGGTGAAATGTTTAATTCGAAAACAACATCTTTGAAAGACATGATAAATATGTTTAATGTGATTGTGCATAATGATGATATTGAGGTAGATGTAGTTTTCATTTGTATATATTAGTGTGTTTTGTGGTATTCTATTTTCCTAGGAAGTCTAAGTTTGTTTCTAACATGCCTTGTTCAATGTTAGATGACTTAGACAGTTTGTTTCATTACGATTGGGCTACTGTTGTACATAAATTATTTTACATAGTCTAAATCAATGTAGTTAGAAAATACTGTCAGGAATGATCGTTGAGTCCTTAAGAAGGAACTTCGTCGTTATCGAAAGTCTTCAAAGTTAGAAGAGGGTCCTTCAAGTCATGTAGTTAGTGTTGATGATGAAGGTCAGGGGAATAAAGAAGATGCAGATGAAGTCGATAAAGAACCTGTAGGTGAAGGTGATGAAGAACCTGCAGGTGAAGATAATGAAAACCTGTAAGTGAAGCTGATGAAGAACCTGCAGGTGTAGCCTATGACCATCCACGAGTTGTGATTCACATTGATGATGATGATGAAGGAGATGTTCATGATGTACCCTTGTTGATTCCCTTGTTGCGTAGTTATGTTGGTGATCCTGCAACGACTGTGGATGTTGATAAGTTGTACCACTCAATCAACTTAAGAGACACTCCATGAAGGTAATGGATGATAGTGTTGTTTTTTCATTGAACAAACATGTTGGTATGTGATTTAATATTGTTGTTTTTTTCAGGCTTGTATCTGAAATAATTGGTTAAATCTTCAGCAGAAATGAATGTCAGTCTTTAAGGCCAAGGAGATATGTAGACAACTTGGTAATTATACACTTACATGACTTTAATTAATCATGATGTTAATGAATATACTAATTTGATTATATTGATGGTAACTTTTTTATTATTTTGTAGGTGTTATTTTTTGCATCAACAATATTCATATATTTTGAGAAAAAGTTGTCTAGAGTAGTAAATAGAATTGTATTCAGTCGTATGTATGAGGTAAAACATTTATCAAGAAGGCATTCTTTTTTCATGGTACAATTTATGTAGAAGGCATTGTTTTCTGATGATTCTTTATTGATTGCAGACCCATATCCTCCACAACTATAGGAAACTTCCAGTCAATCAACATGTGTGGTAAGTTCATGATGACCACCACTATTTTTGTTCTGATCTAATTGGACTTCAAGACATAATGTCAGCTGAGTTTGTGAGTAAGCTGTAAATTGTAACCACATAGGTGTTTTTTTATTTGTTTGTAAATGTTTTGACATATGCATTTCTTTGTAGGTGTTTATCCCAATTGTAAATGATGGCCATTGGTGGTGGTATGTGATAATGGTTGAATTTACAGTTATTTGATACTTAATTTTGATACTAAAAACACCCTTTTTGACTTAGAAACTAGCTTGAAACCATGGTTTTGATGAATAAGAGAGTTGAAGGTGAATTTAATGGCTTTGTGCTAGATTTCAGTGTTTTCAACAAGAATTGAGATGATTTGGAAGAAGATTTGGAAGTAGTAAGGAGTTGGAACTCAGGACAAGATGGAAAAGCATCAAAGAAGGGAGATCGCAACAGCCCTGAACGCCACTTTTGGGGCCTCAGCGCCAAAGTAAACTGTCTCATGCTTGGCTGCCCTTTTCTGAAGCCCTCAATGCAGGATGTTCCAAGCTCGTGCCCGGGCGCCCTTTTCAGGGGCGCTGAGTGCAACTACGACGAGATGCACCACACTTGCTTGCCTTCTAAGATGACCCTGAGGCAACTTCTGACCCGCACACCGCTGAGCGCCATAAGTGGGGCGTTGAACGCCGGTCTTGTGGCCTTGGACCCGTTTTCTGTTATTTTTATGTTCTATTTAAGGACTTGCACGTCCTTGAGTTTGTATCTTTGGACGAAATAAGCTCAGAAACGCACTTTTCACTCCCTTGAAGGCGGATTTGGATGCGGAAGCTCCTATCTTCAATTTCTAGGGTTCTATCTTTCATTCTTTTTCCATTGTTCATCTAGTTTCACCATGTTAATGGTGACCTAAACTCTATTGGTTGTTAGGGATGATGTAACCTTCGTGAACTCTCATGTATTGAATTGATTCTTGATATTATATGCTTCTTTCGTTAATTGTTAGGATAATTCTTCTTTGCGTAATGCTTGCTTCGTTTAACTCATTCTTTAGCATGATGTCTGATTTGCATGAGTATGATAATAGTTGAAAAACTGTTATTTTTATACTTAAATTTGACTTTAAAGACAACCTTTATGACTTAGAAACTAGCTTGGAATCATGTTTTTGTTGAAGTTTTGGAAATAAGAGAGGTAGACAAATTTTATGCTTGATTTCTTTGTTTTTGTAGGTTTTAAGATGAATTGAGTAAAAAAAGTCAAGGAGCTAGGAGTTGGATTCATAAAAGGAAGAAAAAGTGCATTAAAGGAAGAAGCCGTAAGTACCGCTCAACGCCATTTACCGCTGAGCGGCAATTTGAAGACCCGCAGTCACCGTTGAGGGGCAAAACTACAGCTGAGGGGTAGAATAGAAGTCACGCACTTACCGCTGAGCGGTATTCTAATGGGCTTGAGCTTACTTTTCTATAATATTTAGAAGTCTATATAAGGCTTTAGTCTTTCTAGGGTTAGTATCTTTGGCTGGAACGAAGCAAAAACACATTCTTTCACACTATGGAGGAGGATTTTGGATGCTACAACTCCTTTCTCACCTTTCTAGGGTTTTATCCTTCACTCTTTCATTGCATTTCATCTAGTTTCACCATGAATATAGTGAGCTAAACTTCTTTTGTTGTTGGGGAATCAATGTAATCCTTTTGAAACTCTCATGTATTGAATTTGTTCTTTAATATATATGTTTTCTTTCATTAATTGTTAGGGTTTTTCTCCTTTGCTTAATGCTTGCATTATTTAACTCATTCATAGCATGATAGATGATTTTGTCGATATGGACACATACGGGGAAATCTAGATCTGGGGAATCTCTCCAAACAGTAGTATAAACCTATACATAGGAGTATGATGGTTGGTTGCCTTTAAGCTTCTGTGCTTTATAATGCATGAATAATTACTAGGGAGACAAGACATTGTAAACTAGTGATTATGATTAGGCTTTCTTCGCCGAGACATCGGGTTTAAGGTAAATTAGAAAGTGGCATTAACATTAATGAAGAAAGATGAATTATTGAATACATGAGAGTGGGTAGGATGAAATTGATAAACCCCAACAACATATTCATTCATATATTCAAACCACGTGTTTTGATTCTTTTTGCCCATTGATCAATACATGCATTCATATTTACTTATCAGTATTTTGCATTTAAACCTACAAGAATTGGGTCACACGTCATAAATAATCAACAAATCACATAACTGTCTAGGCCATGAGTCCTTTGGGAAAATGATACTTGGTCTTACCATGTTTATTACTTGATACGATTCGGTTACACTTGCCGAGGGTTAACAGAGTACCGGAAGGTAGATTACAATTCATGATATGGAGAATTATTCCCAGAAGTAGTATTGCTCAAGAATGGGGGTATGAGTTTTGGTTGTTTTAAGCTCCTGTTCTTCATAATTAATTATTAGGAATGTTAGGAATTGTATGAACTAATAATTAAGGATAGGCTTACTTCGCCGAGGAATCAGGTTTTAAGGGTTTTAGAGAGTGACATTGACATTAATGAAGAAGTAGAATTCGTATATACATGAGAGTAAACAAGGTGAAATCTAACCCCAACAACATATTCATTCCATAATGTCAAACCCGTTCATCTTTGCACTTTTGTCCAATTGATCAAATTGCATGCATATTTGGTCACAAGTCTTAGATAATCAACAAATCACATAATTGTCTAGGCCGTGAGTCCTTTGGGAAAACGATACTTGGTCTTACCATGTTTATTACTTGATACGATTCGGTTACACTTGTCGAGGGTTAACAAGTTTTTGGCGCCGCTGCCGTGGACTCATGGTTGAACTATTCTATGTGTGTGATTATTGATTAACTTTGACTTGATTGTTATCTTTTTATCTTTTTATCATTTTATCTTTTTGGTTTATCTTTTATATTTTTTTTTGCTAACAAATGTTTTCTAGGGTTTTGTGCCTAATGCTTGCAGGATGCAGTACAAACAAGAATTTAACTATATGGGCACTTAATTCTACCAAAGTAATTTCAACCATTGGAAGGAATCTCACTCAAGCATGAATCAAAGTCAATTTTGGCAAGTTGCTGGACAATTTGAGAACCACAACAATAATGGAAGCAACAAAGCTCGTTATCAATGGCAAAGATGGATGATCTCTTTCAACAATTTATGCAAGATTCCATCTCCACTCAGAAAAGCATTGAAGCATCATGTAAAAGGATGCAGATGCAGATTGGTCACTTCATTGAGAGATTGAAAGATTTTGGGGTTGAAACTAAAGTTAACCCTAGGGAGGAATGTCAAGCCATGATATTTGGAAGTGACAAGACTTTAGATGAGAAAGAGATAGAGAGAAAAGAAAAAGAAGAGCTGAGTAAGAAAGATAAAGATGTAGAAAAAGAAAGAGAAGTGGTTGAGAGAGAAGAGAGAAAGAAAATTTGTTTGAAGATTAAGAAAGTGAGTGGAAAAAGAGAAGAAAAAAAGAAAGTGAGAGAAAAGAAAATTTGTGTGAAGATAAAGAAAGTGAGAGAAAAGAAAAAGAGGACGAGAGGAAAAAAGAAAGAATCATATGAAAAAACCCCTCCTTGTCCAAAGAAGTATCATAGGAAGGAGAAGGAATTTTAAACGCTTTATGGAAATCTTCAAGAAGTTGGAGATTAGAGTTCCTATGATTGAGACATTGAAACAGGTTCCTGATTTTATCAAATTTCTGAAGAAGTTCAGCAAAAAAAAAAAGAAGATGGAACTTGAGCTTTATTGGGTCAAGCTAGTGACGTTAAAAGAGCGTTTGCTGGGAGGCAACCCAGTGATTTAAAAACTTTTAATTTTTGGTTTGGTGATGTAATTTTGAACTGTTGGTATTTTTGTTTTGGTTATAAGTTTATTACAGGGTTTACATCTACTGATGGATGTTGGGTGGAAGAGTATCTACTGAAGGATACTATGCTACTAGACACTTACTGATGAGTGTTGTTGAAAAATGTATACACCTACTGATGGGTGTTGGTAAGAAAGATTTGCATCTACTAAAGGGTGCTGGAAGATTTTAGGTCAGGCGACGTTAAACAAGCGCTACTTGGGAGGCAACCTAGTTGATTTACTTTATTTTTGTTTGTTTTGATTTTGATGTAGATGCATTATAGGGATTGAATGTTTGAGTGTTGAGAGAACTTAAAATGCATTGGGTGAGTGAGAGGCATTAGTATAAGACACCTAGGGCAAGCTCGGAAGAAGGTGAGTTGATGTCGCAAGTACCGCTCAACTGTAAATACCGTTGAGCGCGACTATTACAAAGTTGGGTGGATTGGTTTGGTTCAATTGGGCTCAGTGGGATTTGGCTCATTAGGTCTTTTTCATACCCTAGGGCGCGATTTGGTAGGCACTTTTAGATCTCACTCCTCCCACACACTCTCAAGCACTCTCCCAAGAGTTCCCTTCACTTTTCCCTTCTTCCCCCTTCATAAAACCTCTCTTCTACTCACTTTTGCATCTAGTTTCCATCCAAGTTTAGGGTTTGGTGAGAGCATTGCTATTAGGGGCTGATTTCTTGACATTCTTAGAGCATTCTTCACTCATCTAGCATCTCCACCCAAGTAAGTCAAGAAATTTTCATTCTAGGGTTCTTGAAAGCATGAATTGATATGAATATGGTTGTTTAAGCTTGATTCTTTAGGGATTTTGATTTCTATACATGATTTGATGACTTAATTGTTGTTTGAACCAATTAAAATGTTTGATTTGGGTCTGGAACTAAGAAGATTGCATGTGGGTGGAGAATAGGATATTAAAAAAGGAGTTTTGAAAAATCTGCAGAATCGCTGTTCAGCGGAAATTTCCCCTGAGCGCGATTCTGGCAGAAGTGAATTTTTGGTTCTTTTGCTTGCTGGTTTGCTTGCAGGTTTCACTGAGGGGCTCTGTTTGCCCTCAGCGGTGGTTTGGCATTGGTTTGGGATGATGTTTGTGGTTTACTAATGATTAACAACATGTCTTTGGTTTTATGAATTGTGTTTGATGTAAGGATGGCCTCCTCTTCAAGCAAGAGATTCAAGACTACAACTTCCAAGAGGAAGGATAAGGAACCAGAACACACCCATTCTAGCAAGTTCCTTTCTCGCAAGCATGAGAATCACTTTAAGATTGTCCAAGATAGGAGGCTCCTAATTGAAAGGAAAGATGGACTGATTCCTAATATTGCTCCACAGTTTGGAGAGCAATTGGTGAGCAAGAACTGGAGGAGACTAGCCACATACCCTGCACTAGCTAACATAGCAGTGGTGAAAGAAGTTTACACCAACGCAAAGAGGTTGGGTAATCATCCTGTTGAAGATTACTTGAGCTATGTTAGAGGCCACATCATTCGGTACGATCCTGACTCTATCAACAGATTCTTAGATATTGAATGGGTTGGTGAGCAGTGTCAGTTCGCTCCCTACATGGAGGAAGGAACTGATTTTGATGATGTGGAGAGTGTTCTATGTGTACCTAGAGGACACTTCTAGAGGAACAGAAATGGTGCAGTGATGAACATTAGGAGAACTGATTTAACTCTTCTAGCAAAGTATTGATGACATTCTCTCATGCCAACATTCAACCATGCTCCCATGTTTCAGACATCGCTGTCAGTAGGGAACTTCTTCTATATTGTGTACTCAGAGATATGAGCATTAACATTGGCCAGGTGATAGCCAATGAGATACACGTGTGTGCAAACACTAAGAACAACAAGGCATCTTTGGGAAATTCGTCCTTGATTACGCACCTGTGTGAGGTAGCTGGGGTGAATACTTCTGCCCAACCGTTTGAGAGGTCGAGGAAAGCTATTGATGAGGCCTACTACAGACAGTACTGTGAAGGTGAGGAGGCAGCTCAATCAGTCCCACCACATCGTCCTTATAGAGGGAGAGGACCAGCACAGGGTCAGGCATCTGCATAGACTCATGAGGCAGAGCCATTTCAGATGAGGGACATGTACATGTCTTTTATAGATGCCTAGATGCAATCCATCCATAGAGGACAGGTGGCCACAGCTGAGATGATCATTGGGATGTATGATACACCCCCAGCACACAGGTGGACCGGGATGAGTTTCATAACGTGGTGGCATGGCCAGAGGAGCAGGCCCAGGGTAGTAGAACTGGAGCAGCTGAAGTTTCAGCTATGGAGGATGATGAAGATGATGATGATGAGGACGCATTTGAAGACGTTGAGGATGATGAAGAGGAGGAAGATACAGATGACAACACAGGCTGATGAGGAGCTGAGATAACATTTACTAATGGATGCTATCAGCACTGGAGCAGGAATTTTTTTTTCTATCTTTTGTTCTAAATCTGTTGAACTTATTTGCTTCTATTAGTAGAATAGGGTTTGATGTACTCAATTTCAAACTTGGTCTGTTATGATGGTTTGCTTGTGACTTTTGTGTGATAAGTAATGCTTGATGATGCTTTGATATTGATTGATGTTGAGAATGTTGATAACGGTTGAAAAACTCTTATTTTCATGTTAAAATTGATACTAAAAGCAACCTTTAACACTTAGAAACTAGCTTGGAATCATGCTTTTGTTCATATTTTTAGAAATAAGAGAGTTGGACAGGTTTATGCTTGATTTCAGTTTTTATGCAGGTTTTAAGGTGAATTTGGTGAAAGAAGTGAAGAAGGATAGAGATGGGATCAGAAAAGGACTCAAAACGTGCAAAAGAAGAGAAGCTGCAAGTACCGCTCAACGCCAGTTTACCGCTGAGCGGCACTCAGGAACACCTGTTGGCTCCGCTGAGGGGTGAAAGTGCAGTTGAGGGGAGAATTGACTATGCGCTGGTACCGCTGAGCGGCAGTTTACCGTTGAGCGGTGGTCTTTTGGGCTTAGGCCCACTTTTCTGTAATATTTCGAATAGTATATAAGCTTTAGGACTTCCTAGGGTTAGTATCTTTGTTTGGCGACGAAGCAAACACTCACTTTTCCACCCATTGGAGGAAGATCTTGGATGCTCAGGCTACCTACTCATCTTTCTAGGGTTCTATCTTTCATTCTTTCATTATTGTTCATCTAGTTTCACCAAGAATATGGTGAACTAAACCTTGTATTGTTGTTGGGGAATCAATGAAATCTTGTGAAGCTCTCATATATGGAATTTGTGTTTAAACATCTTATTTGAGATACATGCTTTCTCTCATCATTAGTTAGGGTTTTTCCTCTTTGCTCAAAGCATGCATTGTTTAACTCATTTGATGTCAGGATTATTGGTCTTATCGATATGGCGCGTTGCCGGGGACTCATGGTTTAACTAGTTCATTTGTGTGATTATTGATTATCTTTGACTTGAATTTTGAATTTTGAAATTTGAATTTCTGTTTTTATTTTCTGTTTTTATTTTTCGGTTTTTATTTTATTTTATTTTATTTTCTGTTTTTATTTTTTTCAGTTATTATTTTATTTTATTTTATTTTCTGTTTTTATTTTTTCTGTTTTCTATTTTTATTTTTTCTGTTTTTATTTTATCTTCTTATCTCTGATTTTATATTTTTCTAGGGACTTGTTTTCTTGTGTATCAGGAAGCAATTCGAACTAGAAGCAAGAAAACCTCGGAACCTCTTCTTGAAGGTTTAGACGAGAGTAGACGGAGAAGAAGAATCCGTACATCTAGAGAACTCTTCCCTCCTCCGAAAGATCTCTTACAACCTTCACCACAAGGTTCTTACCATAGCACTGAGGAGATGGAGAATAATAATGTCAGACGAACTCTTGCAGATTACACTAATGTAGCTAGCCCTCAGCATTTCAATAGCATAGCAAGACCAAGGGTCAATGCAGCTAATATGGAGGTGAAACCGGCATTAATCAACCTGGTTAAGAGTAACCAATTTAATGGGTTGTCTCATGAAAGCCCATATGAGCACCTCACAACTTTTGATGAGATTTGCAATACAGTGAAGATAAATGGGGTGCTTGACGAAGCAATCAAACTTAGCCTGTTTCCATTCTCATTAGGAGGCAATGCTAAGCTTTGGTTGAACTCTTTCCCAGAAGGGAGCTTTACAGAGTGGGAAGCAGTGGTGACAAGATTCTTGAACAAATACTTCCCACAATCCAAGGTAAATAAAGGAAAGCAAGAGATATCATATTTTAGGCAAGGCATGAAGGAATCACTAGGTCATGCGTGGGATAGATACAAAAGCCTATTAAAAAAGACTCCCACGCATGGATTTGATGAAGTAGAAGTAGTCCTAACCTTCCTTGGAGGTCTTGGTTCACAAACCAAGATGATGCTTGACGCCTCAGTTGGAGGCAATATCAAATGGAAGACTCCAGAGGAAGCCACAAAAATAATTGAAAACATGTCTACTAATGATAATGAGCTGAACAGTGAAAGAGGAGCTCCTAGTCAGAAGGAGTTGCTACACTCAAATGATGCCCTGCTTATTCAAAATAAAATTATTTCTCAGTTGGAAGAAGTAATTATGAAACTTTCTCAATTACCACAAGAAATACAAAATTTCAATGGTTCAATGGCAGCAGCAAAAATGGCAAATGCAACCTACTCTATCTGGGAAGACAACAAAACTTGATGAGACTTTCCAACAATTCTTGAAGACGAATGCATCTTATTGTAAGAATGTGGAAGTTGCATTTAAAAATATGAAGATCCATATTGAGCGAATAGTTGACAAGATGAAAAATGGTAATCTCAGAAAGGAATGTAAGACTATTGTGACCAGAAGTGGTAAGGTGTTAGAGGAGAGAAAAATAGAAAGAGAGGAGAAAGAAAATGAGAGTGAAAAAGAAACATGTGAGTGGAAAGAAAGAGTTGAGAGAGAGAAAAAGAAAGAAGAAGATGAAAAGAAAGAAAAAAAAGAGAGAGAAGAGAGAGAGATGAGAGACAAAATGAAAGAGAGTTTGAAAAACCACTACCTTATCCAAAGAACTACTCAAGGAAGGAGAAAGAAAAACAGTTGGAAAGATTCATGGAGTTGTTTAAGAAGCTGGAGATTACTATATCATTCTCTGAAGCATTGCAACAGATGCCATCATATGCAAAATTTTTGAAGGAACTCCTTATAAAGAAAAACAAGTACATTGAGAAGGAAACTATCAAGGTACAGGGTAACTGTAGTGCAATCATACAAAAATTACCTCCTAAGCTTAAAGATCCAGGAAGCTTCACTATTCCGTGCACCATAGGAGACTTGGAAGTTGGAAGAGCATTGATTGATTTGGGAGCTAGCATTAATTTAATGTCGCTAACCATGTGTAAAACAATTGAGGGTTTGGAAATCAAACCTACCAGAATGGCTCTTCAACTGGCAGATAGGTCTCTTAAATATCCATATGGAGTGGTTGAAGACGTTTTAGTGAAGGTTGACAAGTTTGTATTCCCAGTAGATTTTATTGTAATGGAGATGGTAGGGAGTACTGATGTACCTCTCATTCTTGGGAGACCTTTTATGAAGACTGCTAGAGTTTTAATTGATGTAGAGAAAACTCTTAACTGATGTACCTCTCCATTAGAGGAAACTCTTATTGATGGTTGTGAAGATTTAGATGAAGGAGAAGAGAAATTAATTGAAGAATGTCTGATGGACATGGAAACATTGAAGAAGATTCCTGATGGACAAATTTATGAACACCAAAATATGATGTCACAAACTTGTTTTTCAATCGGCAAGTATGACCGAATCATTCAAGTAATAAACTTGGTAAGACCAAGTATCGTTCTTCCCAAAGGACTCACGGCCTAGTTTAGTTATGTGGTTTCTTAATTAGCTAAGACTTACAGACAAAATATTTGGAGTTTAATATGCAAGACAGAAAATAAACATGTATGCATGAAGTTTTGATCAATGGCAAAAAGCAAAAGATAAACACTTTCAATGATATTAATGTATGAATATGTTGTTGGGGGTCAATTTCATCTTATCCACTCTCATATATTTTAGGAATTCAACATTCAAATCATCATTGTTAATGCCACTCTCTAAAGTACCTTTCTAGAAGGCTTCTCCCTAATCACGAGTTCATACAATTCCTAGCATTCCTAATGATCAGATCATAAGTGCAGGAGCTTAACGACAACCAATATCATATTGGGAAAATTCCCCGGATCTAGACTTCCCCGTACGTGCCCGTATCGACAAAACCAATAATCATGCATCGAATGAGTTAAACAATGCAAGCATTAAGCAAAGAGGAAAAACCCTAACTAATGATGAAAAGAAAGCATAAGTCTTAATTAAAAGATGTAAAAACAGATTCCATATATGAGAGCTTCACAAGATTACATTGATTCCCCAACAAACATACAGAGTTTAGTTCACCATATTCATGGTGAACCTAGATGAATTACAATGAAAGAATGAAAGAATAAACCCTAAAAAGGTGAAGAGGAAGCCTCAGCATCCAAGATCCTCCTTCAAAGGGGTGGAAGAGAGAGTGTTTGCTTCGTTCCAGCCAAAGATACCTAACCCTAGGAAACCCTAAAGCTTAAATACCATTCGTAAATTACAAAAACTTAGGTCCAAGCCCATTAAAGTGCCGCTCAGCGGTAAATTACCGCTCAACGGTAAGTGCGTGTCTTGTTTTCTCCCCTCAGCGGCCATTTTGCCCCTCAGCGGATCTCCCGTGAGTGCCTGAGTGCCGCTCAACGGTAAACTGCCGCTGAGCGGTGACTTCGGCTTCTCCTTTTGCACTTTTTGATGTCTTTTCTGATTTCATCTCTCTCCTTCTTCACTTCTTTCACCAAATTCACCTTAAAACCTGCACAAAAACACTGAAATCAAGCATAAACCTGTCCAGCTCTCTTATTTCCAAAAATATAAAGAAAAGCATGATTTCAAGCTAGTTTCTAAGTGTAAAGGTTGCTTTTAGTGTCAATTTTAATCATAAAAATAACAGTTTTTCAACTGTTATCACAACCCCAAACTTAGAACTTTGCTTGTCCTCAAGCAAACAAGATGTAACTCAATCTCCAACCAATTCATATGATGATTCACTTCATTCAAAATCTTTTTGCTTCAATGATAAGTAAAAACTTCAATCAAACTTATGACCAATAATTCAATCAAGATGTGCACATGCTTTAGTATTCACAAAGTCATTTAAATTCCAACAAATGCTATTTTCATGAATGATCAATCAATTAAGCATGGATGTTCATGTGTTCATGGAATATTTCCTCACTAAGTCAAGTGTTTCACTCACACTCAAGTGTATAAGAGGTAATTACTCATTCACTCTACTATCACAATGTCACATGAATCAACTTTGTCTTTCATTTTACCACAATCAAAAACATTCACAAGCATGCATCATCACAAGGACTTTTCTATGGCTTATAACGTGGCTGGGCTAACAAGAAAATTGGTTTTTCTAGATCACAAAACCCTTGAGTTAAGAGAATCATACAACACAATCATCTTATTCTTTCCCAACTTTCTTTTGCCTTCGCATTGAGCTTTGCTTCTTTTTCTTTTTCTTTTCTTTTTCTTTGCATATTCTTACTTTTTGGCTCTTAGCTCAATGCTTTTCATGTTTTCCCAACAACCCCAAACTTGAACATTTAACAATACCACACAAGATCTTCTACTTAACTCAAGGTAAAGATTTTTCAATCAAGGGTTTCAGTGTATGTTCAAGGCTAAGGGTTCAAAAGGATAGAACACAAAGTGTTCTCTTTTAGTGGTCTAATTTTACGAATTTGGCCAATAAAAGGGTTTCAACAAACGGCCTTGATCATATGATGCAAAACAAGCAATTGATTCAATCATAGAAAACCTGGGCAAAATCATTCATGCTTTCAAAGTAATAGCATTCAACAATAACAACTCTAGAGCTCTAAATCTCACATATAAGCTCATTCACATTTGACATACACATCCTGCTTAATTTCACAATCACAATCATGATATCATGCATTTGTTCACAAAGCTTGTGAGTCACCTGTATAAGCATTTTAATGTGCACATCATCTCAACATCAATTAATCATAAGCATCATTCAGTATTACTTATCACACAATCACAGTTAATAGCAAACCATCACAAGAAACCAGGTTTTCAATAGAGTACATCAAACCCTAATCTAAAAACAAAAACAAATAAGTTTAGAAAACTTAAACCACAAAAGCATAATCATATGATAGCATTTATCAGTAAATGTTATCTCAGCTCCTCATCAGTCTGAGTTGTCCTCTGTATCTTCCTCTTCTTCTTCATCTTCATCATCTTCACATGCATCATCATCATCAGCTTCATCTTCTTCCATATCTCTAGCTGAAGCTTCAGCTGCTCCAGCTCCTCCTCCATGTACTGGTTCCTCTGGCCAAGCTACCACATTATTGAATTCATCCATAGTCCACCTGTGGGCTGGAGGTGTATCATACATCCCCACAATCATCTCAGCAGTGGCCACTTGCCCTCTGTGAAGGGATTGCAACTGAGCACCTATAAGAGACATATACATGTCCCTCATCTGGAATGGCTCTGCTTCATGTGTCTCAGCAGATGTCTAGCTCTGTGCTGGCCCTCTCTCTCTACGAGCACGGCGTGGTGGAACTGGCTGAGCTGCATCCTCACCTCCACAGTACTGTCTGTAATAGGCCTCATCAATAGCTTTTCTTGGCCTCTCAAATGGTGGAACAGAAGTATCCACCCCAGCTAGCTTGCAAAGGTGAGTGATCAAAGAAGGATGTCCTAATGGTGCTTTGTTGTTTGAGGTGTTGGCGCACATACTAATTTCATCAGCTATCACCTGCCCAATATTAACATTTAAGCTCCTGATAGCACAGTAGATGAATAGTGCCCTGCTGAGAGTAATATCTGACACATGTGAACATGGCTGAATGTTGGCATGAGAAAATGCCATCCAATACTTTGCAAGAGGAGTCAAATCCGTCCTCCTAATGTTAACCACTGAGCCAGATCGATTCCTTTGGAAGTGTCCTCCAGGTATACACAGTACTCTCTCCACATCCTCATAATCAGTACCTTCTTCCATGCAAAGAGCAAACTGGCACTGCTCACCAGCCCATACAGTGTCCAGGAAGTTATTAATAGAATCAGGATCATACCTGATAGCATGGCCTCTGACATAGCCCAAATAATTCTCAGCTAGATAATCACCAATCTTCTTTGCATTGGTGTAAAATTCCTTTACCACAGCTATGTTGGCAGGTGCAGGATAGGTGGCTAGCTTTCCCTAGTCATTCCCTAACACTTGTTCTCCAAATTGAAGAGCAAAGTTAGGTATCATTCCAACCTTTCTCTCCATCAGAAGTCTCCTGTCCTGAACCACCCTAAAGTGCTTCTCATGTTTCCTAGAGAGGAACCTGCTAGAGTGGGGTTGCTCCGGTTCCTTTTCCTTTCTCTTGGTTGCCATGGTTTTCAATCTTTTTCCTGAAGAGGATGTCATTCCTACATTCAAAACACAAACAAAACCACAGAACATGATGTTAATCATTAGTAAAACTTAAAACACAACTCCTTTCGAAGCTAAACCACCGCTGAGGGCCAGAATTTCCCCTCAGCGCCACCAGTACCACATTCCAGATCACAAAAAACCAGAAAAACCAAATCTGGCAGAGTGCCGCTCAGCGGCAGTTTACCCCTCAGCGGTAACTCTGCAGATTTTTGAAAAACCTGTTTTAAAGCTTTCCTAACTCCACCCAAATGCAATTTTCAGTTTTCCAGTTCATAATCATGCAGTTTAATTGGTTCAAACATCAAATATATCATCAAATCATGCAAAGAAATCAAAACCCCTAAATCTTCATGCTTTGACAATCATATTCAAAATCAAAAACCCTAGAATAACAAAATGCACTTTACTTACTTGGGTGGAGATACTAGATGCAATGAGAATGCTTCCAAGCTAGAATGCTCTCTTCCAACCCCAAACTTTGATGGCACACTAGTGAAAAAGTGAGTGGAAGAGAAATTTTCTTAAGAGGGAAGAGTGAAAAGATGTGGAAAACCTTGGAGAAGGTATGTGGGAGTGTTTGTGCAGAGAAAAGTCTGAAAGTGTGAAAGAATACGCAGCTTAGGGTTTAAAAATACCCTAATGGGCTCGGGTCCCGCTAAGGGGAACTAAAACCCATTCTGCGAGAGTACCGCTCAGCGGTAAAGTACCGCTCAACGGCACTTTCGTGATGTGTTCTTCTCCTTCTTTTCTTAACCTACGTGCCTCCTAGACATGCCCCTCATTGGCTCCCTGCAATTCAATGTTCAAAATGCTTATGCAAACCCTAACTAAAACAAATCAACAAAAATATTCAATCAACTGGGTTGCCTCCCAGGTAGCGCTTGTTTAACGTCACGAGCCTGACCCAAAATCCTCCAGCACCCTTCAGTAGATGCAAATCTTTCTTACCAACACCCATCAGTAGGTGTATACAAACATAGTATCCTTCAGTAGATACTCTTCCGCCTAACATCCATCAGTAGATGTAAACCCTGTAACAAACTTATAACAAAAACAAAAATACCCAAAAGTTCAAAATTACATCACCAAACCAAAAATTAAAAGTTCTTAAATCACTGGGTTGCCTCCCAGCAAGCGCTCTTTTAACGTCACTAGCTTGACCCAATAAAGCTCATGTTCCTTCTTCTTTTTCTTCTTCTTTCTACTGAACTTCTTTAGAAATTTGATCAAACCAGGAACCTATTGCAGTGTCTCAATCATAGGAACTTTAATCTCCAATTTCTTGAAGATTTCCATAAAGCACTTGAATTTCTTTTCCTTCCTATGATTCTTCTTTAGATGAGGGTGTGATTTTTCATATGATTTCTTCTTCTTTCCTCTCATCTTCTTTTTCTTCCTTTTTCTCTCCCTAAATTTTCTCTTTTTCTTTTCTTTTATTTTTTTCTTCCCTTTTCTTTTTCTTTTCAACTTCTTTATTTTTACACAAATTTTCTTTCTCTCTTCTCTCTCAACCACTTCTTTCTCTTTTTCTTCATCTTTATTTCTCTCACTCAATTCTTCTTTTTCTTTTCTCTCTATCTTTTCCTCATCGCCCCCTATTTTTTTCTCATCAAGAATCTTGTCACTTTCAGTGATAATGGCTTGCCCTTCCTCCTTAGGGTTAACTTCAGTATTAACCTCATCATTCAATCTCTGACTAATGGAATGAAGCTGCATCTCCATCCTTTTACATGATTCTTCAATGCTTTTCTAGGTAGCGTCAGAATTTTCAAAAATTGTTGAAGGGTGTCATCCAAACTTCCTGATAGAAAGGTTTGTTGTTGTTGCTTGTTAAATTTCCCAGTTTGTCCAGCTTGCCCACTTTGTTCCTGACCAATACTTGGGTGTGGTTTCCACCCTTGATTGTAGCTCCCTTGACGGTACTGATTGGTCATGTAGTTTACATCCTCTACGGCTTCAACTGGAAAGGCACATTAACAATTGATATGGTCACCTCCACACAATTCGCATAACTGGGATTGTACCTGTGCAACAGTCTTTAACTCTTGTGGCAATTGTTCAAGTATCTTTGAGAGATTCTCCAATTGTTGAGTTATTAACTTGTTTTGAGCTATCAAGGCATCATTGGATTGCAACTGTAGAACTCCTTTTTGTTGAATAGGAGCTCCTCTTTCACTGTTCCACTTATTAGTAGTCATGTTTTCAATTATTTCTGTGGCTTCCTCTGGAGTCTTCCATTTGATATTGCCTCCAGCTGAGGCGTCAAGCATCATCTTGGTTTGTGAACCAAGACCTCCAAGGAAGATTAGGACTACTTCTCCTTCGTTAAATCCATGCTTGGGAGTCTTTCGTAATAGGCTTTTATACCTGTCCCATGCATGCCCCAGTGATTCTTCCATGCCTTGTCTAAATGAAGAGATCTCTTACTTCCCTTTGTTGATTTTAAAGCTTTGTTGCTGCCATTGTTGTTGTGGTTGGTTCTCAAATTGCCCGGCAGCTTGCCAAAATTGGCTTTGATCCATGCTTGAGTCATGTTCCCACCAGTGGTTGAGATTACTTTGGTAGAATTGAGTGCCCATATAGTTAAATTCTTGACCAAATTGCATTCTGCAGACATTAGGCACAAAACCCTAAAAACAATTGTTAGCACAAAAAGATAGAGAAAAAAAATCAAAGGATATAATTGAAAAGATAAGAAGATAGGAAATAAAAACAGAAAAATAAAATAAAAATAAAAACAGAAAAATAAAATAAAATAAAATAAAATAAAATAAAAACAGAAAATAAAATAAAATAAAATAAAATAAAATAAAAACAGAAAATAAAATAAAATAATAACCAAAAAAATAAAAACAGAAAATAAAAACAGAAATTCAAAATTAAAGTCAAAGATAATCAATAATCACACAAATTAACCAGTTAAACCACGAGTCCCCGGCAACGGCGCCAAAAACTTGATGGACAAATTTATGAACACCAAAATATGATGTCACAAACTTGTTTTTCAATCGGCAAGTATGACCGAATCATTCAAGTAATAAACTTGGTAAGACCAAGTATCGTTCTTCCCAAAGGACTCACGGCCTAGTTTAGTTATGTGGTTTCTTAATTAGCTAAGACTTACAGACAAAATATTTGGAGTTTAATATGCAAGACAGAAAATAAACATGTATGCATGAAGTTTTGATCAATGGCAAAAAGCAAAAGATAAACACTTTCAATGATATTAATGTATGAATATGTTGTTGGGGGTCAATTTCATCTTATCCACTCTCATATATTTTAGGAATTCAACATTCAAATCATCATTGTTAATGCCACTCTCTAAAGTACCTTTCTAGAAGGCTTCTCCCTAATCACGAGTTCATACAATTCCTAGCATTCCTAATGATCAGATCATAAGTGCAGGAGCTTAACGACAACCAATATCATATTGGGAGAAATTCCCCGGATCTAGACTTCCCCGTACGTGCCCGTATCGACAAAACCAATAATCATGCATCGAATGAGTTAAACAATGCAAGCATTAAGCAAAGAGGAAAAACCCTAACTAATGATGAAAAGAAAGCATAAGTCTTAATTAAAAGATGTAAAAACAGATTCCATATATGAGAGCTTCACAAGATTACATTGATTCCCCAACAAACATACAGAGTTTAGTTCACCATATTCATGGTGAACCTAGATGAATTACAATGAAAGAATGAAAGAATAAACCCTAAAAAGGTGAAGAGGAAGCCTCAGCATCCAAGATCCTCCTTCAAAGGGGTGGAAGAGAGAGTGTTTGCTTCGTTCCAGCCAAAGATACCTAACCCTAGGAAACCCTAAAGCTTAAATACCATTCGTAAATTACAAAAACTTAGGTCCAAGCCCATTAAAGTGCCGCTCAGCGGTAAATTACCGCTCAACGGTAAGTGCGTGTCTTGTTTTCTCCCCTCAGCGGCCATTTTGCCCCTCAGCGGATCTCCCGTGAGTGCCTGAGTGCCGCTCAACGGTAAACTGCCGCTGAGCGGTGACTTCGGCTTCTCCTTTTGCACTTTTTGATGTCTTTTCTGATTTCATCTCTCTCCTTCTTCACTTCTTTCACCAAATTCACCTTAAAACCTGCACAAAAACACTGAAATCAAGCATAAACCTGTCCAGCTCTCTTATTTCCAAAAATATAAAGAAAAGCATGATTTCAAGCTAGTTTCTAAGTGTAAAGGTTGCTTTTAGTGTCAATTTTAATCATAAAAATAACAGTTTTTCAACTGTTATCACAACCCCAAACTTAGAACTTTGCTTGTCCTCAAGCAAACAAGATGTAACTCAATCTCCAACCAATTCATATGATGATTCACTTCATTCAAAATCTTTTTGCTTCAATGATAAGTAAAAACTTCAATCAAACTTATGACCAATAATTCAATCAAGATGTGCACATGCTTTAGTATTCACAAAGTCATTTAAATTCCAACAAATGCTATTTTCATGAATGATCAATCAATTAAGCATGGATGTTCATGTGTTCATGGAATATTTCCTCACTAAGTCAAGTGTTTCACTCACACTCAAGTGTATAAGAGGTAATTACTCATTCACTCTACTATCACAATGTCACATGAATCAACTTTGTCTTTCATTTTACCACAATCAAAAACATTCACAAGCATGCATCATCACAAGGACTTTTCTATGGCTTATAACGTGGCTGGGCTAACAAGAAAATTGGTTTTTCTAGATCACAAAACCCTTGAGTTAAGAGAATCATACAACACAATCATCTTATTCTTTCCCAACTTTCTTTTGCCTTCGCATTGAGCTTTGCTTCTTTTTCTTTTTCTTTTCTTTTTCTTTGCATATTCTTACTTTTTGGCTCTTAGCTCAATGCTTTTCATGTTTTCCCAACAACCCCAAACTTGAACATTTAACAATACCACACAAGATCTTCTACTTAACTCAAGGTAAAGATTTTTCAATCAAGGGTTTCAGTGTATGTTCAAGGCTAAGGGTTCAAAAGGATAGAACACAAAGTGTTCTCTTTTAGTGGTCTAATTTTACGAATTTGGCCAATAAAAGGGTTTCAACAAACGGCCTTGATCATATGATGCAAAACAAGCAATTGATTCAATCATAGAAAACCTGGGCAAAATCATTCATGCTTTCAAAGTAATAGCATTCAACAATAACAACTCTAGAGCTCTAAATCTCACATATAAGCTCATTCACATTTGACATACACATCCTGCTTAATTTCACAATCACAATCATGATATCATGCATTTGTTCACAAAGCTTGTGAGTCACCTGTATAAGCATTTTAATGTGCACATCATCTCAACATCAATTAATCATAAGCATCATTCAGTATTACTTATCACACAATCACAGTTAATAGCAAACCATCACAAGAAACCAGGTTTTCAATAGAGTACATCAAACCCTAATCTAAAAACAAAAACAAATAAGTTTAGAAAACTTAAACCACAAAAGCATAATCATATGATAGCATTTATCAGTAAATGTTATCTCAGCTCCTCATCAGTCTGAGTTGTCCTCTGTATCTTCCTCTTCTTCTTCATCTTCATCATCTTCACATGCATCATCATCATCAGCTTCATCTTCTTCCATATCTCTAGCTGAAGCTTCAGCTGCTCCAGCTCCTCCTCCATGTACTGGTTCCTCTGGCCAAGCTACCACATTATTGAATTCATCCATAGTCCACCTGTGGGCTGGAGGTGTATCATACATCCCCACAATCATCTCAGCAGTGGCCACTTGCCCTCTGTGAAGGGATTGCAACTGAGCACCTATAAGAGACATATACATGTCCCTCATCTGGAATGGCTCTGCTTCATGTGTCTCAGCAGATGTCTAGCTCTGTGCTGGCCCTCTCTCTCTACGAGCACGGCGTGGTGGAACTGGCTGAGCTGCATCCTCACCTCCACAGTACTGTCTGTAATAGGCCTCATCAATAGCTTTTCTTGGCCTCTCAAATGGTGGAACAGAAGTATCCACCCCAGCTAGCTTGCAAAGGTGAGTGATCAAAGAAGGATGTCCTAATGGTGCTTTGTTGTTTGAGGTGTTGGCGCACATACTAATTTCATCAGCTATCACCTGCCCAATATTAACATTTAAGCTCCTGATAGCACAGTAGATGAATAGTGCCCTGCTGAGAGTAATATCTGACACATGTGAACATGGCTGAATGTTGGCATGAGAAAATGCCATCCAATACTTTGCAAGAGGAGTCAAATCCGTCCTCCTAATGTTAACCACTGAGCCAGATCGATTCCTTTGGAAGTGTCCTCCAGGTATACACAGTACTCTCTCCACATCCTCATAATCAGTACCTTCTTCCATGCAAAGAGCAAACTGGCACTGCTCACCAGCCCATACAGTGTCCAGGAAGTTATTAATAGAATCAGGATCATACCTGATAGCATGGCCTCTGACATAGCCCAAATAATTCTCAGCTAGATAATCACCAATCTTCTTTGCATTGGTGTAAAATTCCTTTACCACAGCTATGTTGGCAGGTGCAGGATAGGTGGCTAGCTTTCCCTAGTCATTCCCTAACACTTGTTCTCCAAATTGAAGAGCAAAGTTAGGTATCATTCCAACCTTTCTCTCCATCAGAAGTCTCCTGTCCTGAACCACCCTAAAGTGCTTCTCATGTTTCCTAGAGAGGAACCTGCTAGAGTGGGGTTGCTCCGGTTCCTTTTCCTTTCTCTTGGTTGCCATGGTTTTCAATCTTTTTCCTGAAGAGGATGTCATTCCTACATTCAAAACACAAACAAAACCACAGAACATGATGTTAATCATTAGTAAAACTTAAAACACAACTCCTTTCGAAGCTAAACCACCGCTGAGGGCCAGAATTTCCCCTCAGCGCCACCAGTACCACATTCCAGATCACAAAAAACCAGAAAAACCAAATCTGGCAGAGTGCCGCTCAGCGGCAGTTTACCCCTCAGCGGTAACTCTGCAGATTTTTGAAAAACCTGTTTTAAAGCTTTCCTAACTCCACCCAAATGCAATTTTCAGTTTTCCAGTTCATAATCATGCAGTTTAATTGGTTCAAACATCAAATATATCATCAAATCATGCAAAGAAATCAAAACCCCTAAATCTTCATGCTTTGACAATCATATTCAAAATCAAAAACCCTAGAATAACAAAATGCACTTTACTTACTTGGGTGGAGATACTAGATGCAATGAGAATGCTTCCAAGCTAGAATGCTCTCTTCCAACCCCAAACTTTGATGGCACACTAGTGAAAAAGTGAGTGGAAGAGAAATTTTCTTAAGAGGGAAGAGTGAAAAGATGTGGAAAACCTTGGAGAAGGTATGTGGGAGTGTTTGTGCAGAGAAAAGTCTGAAAGTGTGAAAGAATACGCAGCTTAGGGTTTAAAAATACCCTAATGGGCTCGGGTCCCGCTAAGGGGAACTAAAACCCATTCTGCGAGAGTACCGCTCAGCGGTAAAGTACCGCTCAACGGCACTTTCGTGATGTGTTCTTCTCCTTCTTTTCTTAACCTACGTGCCTCCTAGACATGCCCCTCATTGGCTCCCTGCAATTCAATGTTCAAAATGCTTATGCAAACCCTAACTAAAACAAATCAACAAAAATATTCAATCAACTGGGTTGCCTCCCAGGTAGCGCTTGTTTAACGTCACGAGCCTGACCCAAAATCCTCCAGCACCCTTCAGTAGATGCAAATCTTTCTTACCAACACCCATCAGTAGGTGTATACAAACATAGTATCCTTCAGTAGATACTCTTCCGCCTAACATCCATCAGTAGATGTAAACCCTGTAACAAACTTATAACAAAAACAAAAATACCCAAAAGTTCAAAATTACATCACCAAACCAAAAATTAAAAGTTCTTAAATCACTGGGTTGCCTCCCAGCAAGCGCTCTTTTAACGTCACTAGCTTGACCCAATAAAGCTCATGTTCCTTCTTCTTTTTCTTCTTCTTTCTACTGAACTTCTTTAGAAATTTGATCAAACCAGGAACCTATTGCAGTGTCTCAATCATAGGAACTTTAATCTCCAATTTCTTGAAGATTTCCATAAAGCACTTGAATTTCTTTTCCTTCCTATGATTCTTCTTTAGATGAGGGTGTGATTTTTCATATGATTTCTTCTTCTTTCCTCTCATCTTCTTTTTCTTCCTTTTTCTCTCCCTAAATTTTCTCTTTTTCTTTTCTTTTATTTTTTTCTTCCCTTTTCTTTTTCTTTTCAACTTCTTTATTTTTACACAAATTTTCTTTCTCTCTTCTCTCTCAACCACTTCTTTCTCTTTTTCTTCATCTTTATTTCTCTCACTCAATTCTTCTTTTTCTTTTCTCTCTATCTTTTCCTCATCGCCCCCTATTTTTTTCTCATCAAGAATCTTGTCACTTTCAGTGATAATGGCTTGCCCTTCCTCCTTAGGGTTAACTTCAGTATTAACCTCATCATTCAATCTCTGACTAATGGAATGAAGCTGCATCTCCATCCTTTTACATGATTCTTCAATGCTTTTCTAGGTAGCGTCAGAATTTTTCAAAAATTGTTGAAGGGTGTCATCCAAACTTCCTGATAGAAAGGTTTGTTGTTGTTGCTTGTTAAATTTCCCAGTTTGTCCAGCTTGCCCACTTTGTTCCTGACCAATACTTGGGTGTGGTTTCCACCCTTGATTGTAGCTCCCTTGACGGTACTGATTGGTCATGTAGTTTACATCCTCTACGGCTTCAACTGGAAAGGCACATTAACAATTGATATGGTCACCTCCACACAATTCGCATAACTGGGATTGTACCTGTGCAACAGTCTTTAACTCTTGTGGCAATTGTTCAAGTATCTTTGAGAGATTCTCCAATTGTTGAGTTATTAACTTGTTCTGAGCTATCAAGGCATCATTGGATTGCAACTGTAGAACTCCTTTTTGTTGAATAGGAGCTCCTCTTTCACTGTTCCACTTATTAGTAGTCATGTTTTCAATTATTTCTGTGGCTTCCTCTGGAGTCTTCCATTTGATATTGCCTCCAGCTGAGGCGTCAAGCATCATCTTGGTTTGTGAACCAAGACCTCCAAGGAAGATTAGGACTACTTCTCCTTCGTTAAATCCATGCTTGGGAGTCTTTCGTAATAGGCTTTTATACCTGTCCCATGCATGCCCCAGTGATTCTTCCATGCCTTGTCTAAATGAAGAGATCTCTTACTTCCCTTTGTTGATTTTAAAGCTTTGTTGCTGCCATTGTTGTTGTGGTTGGTTCTCAAATTGCCCGGCAGCTTGCCAAAATTGGCTTTGATCCATGCTTGAGTCATGTTCCCACCAGTGGTTGAGATTACTTTGGTAGAATTGAGTGCCCATATAGTTAAATTCTTGACCAAATTGCATTCTGCAGACATTAGGCACAAAACCCTAAAAACAATTGTTAGCACAAAAAGATAGAGAAAAAAAATCAAAGGATATAATTGAAAAGATAAGAAGATAGGAAATAAAAACAGAAAAATAAAATAAAAATAAAAACAGAAAAATAAAATAAAATAAAATAAAATAAAATAAAAACAGAAAATAAAATAAAATAAAATAAAATAAAATAAAAACAGAAAATAAAATAAAATAATAACCAAAAAAATAAAAACAGAAAATAAAAACAGAAATTCAAAATTAAAGTCAAAGATAATCAATAATCACACAAATTAACCAGTTAAACCACGAGTCCCCGGCAACGGCGCCAAAAACTTGATGGACAAATTTATGAACACCAAAATATGATGTCACAAACTTGTTTTTCAATCGGCAAGTATGACCGAATCATTCAAGTAATAAACTTGGTAAGACCAAGTATCGTTCTTCCCAAAGGACTCACGGCCTAGTTTAGTTATGTGGTTTCTTAATTAGCTAAGACTTACAGACAAAATATTTGGAGTTTAATATGCAAGACAGAAAATAAACATGTATGCATGAAGTTTTGATCAATGGCAAAAAGCAAAAGATAAACACTTTCAATGATATTAATGTATGAATATGTTGTTGGGGGTCAATTTCATCTTATCCACTCTCATATATTTTAGGAATTCAACATTCAAATCATCATTGTTAATGCCACTCTCTAAAGTACCTTTCTAGAAGGCTTCTCCCTAATCACGAGTTCATACAATTCCTAGCATTCCTAATGATCAGATCATAAGTGCAGGAGCTTAACGACAACCAATATCATATTGGGAGAAATTCCCCGGATCTAGACTTCCCCGTACGTGCCCGTATCGACAAAACCAATAATCATGCATCAAATGAGTTAAACAATGCAAGCATTAAGCAAAGAGGAAAAACCCTAACTAATGATGAAAAGAAAGCATAAGTCTTAATTAAAAGATGTAAAAACAGATTCCATATATGAGAGCTTCACAAGATTACATTGATTCCCCAACAAACATACAGAGTTTAGTTCACCATATTCATGGTGAACCTAGATGAATTACAATGAAAGAATGAAAGAATAAACCCTAAAAAGGTGAAGAGGAAGCCTCAGCATCCAAGATCCTCCTTCAAAGGGGTGGAAGAGAGAGTGTTTGCTTCGTTCCAGCCAAAGATACCTAACCCTAGGAAACCCTAAAGCTTAAATACCATTCGTAAATTACAAAAACTTAGGTCCAAGCCCATTAAAGTGCCGCTCAGCAGTAAATTACCGCTCAACGGTAAGTGCGTGTCTTGTTTTCTCCCCTCAGCGGCCATTTTGCCCCTCAGCGGATCTCCCGTGAGTGCCTGAGTGCCGCTCAGCGGTAAACTGCCGCTGAGCGGTGACTTCGGCTTCTCCTTTTGCACTTTTTGATGTCTTTTCTGATTTCATCTCTCTCCTTCTTCACTTCTTTCACCAAATTCACCTTAAAACCTGCACAAAAACACTGAAATCAAGCATAAACCTGTCCAGCTCTCTTATTTCCAAAAATATAAAGAAAAGCATGATTTCAAGCTAGTTTCTAAGTGTAAAGGTTGCTTTTAGTGTCAATTTTAATCATAAAAATAACAGTTTTTCAACTGTTATCAATTCCAATGGAGGATACAAAGTTTGAGATAATTGATAAGGAAGAAGAAGTCAAAGCAAAGAAGTTAGAATTAAAAATATTACCAGCACATCTGAAGTATGTTTTTCTAGAAGAAAATGGAAGAAAGCCAGTTATCATCAGTAACTCTTTGTCTCCACAAGAAGAAGAACAATTGATAGAAATTCTGAAAGCTAACAAAGAAGCGATTGGGTGGTCAATCTCAGATCTTAAAGGTATTAGCCCAACTTATTGTATGCATAAGATCTTTATGGAAGATGATTATAGACCGAGTCCTCAACCACAGAGAAGGTTAAATCCTGTAATGAAGGAGGTGGTTAGAAAAGAAGTGTTGAAACTTTTGGAAGCTAGTATCATCTATCCAATCTCTGACAGTGAATGGGTGAGTCCAGTACAGGTGGTTCCAAAGAAAGGCAGAATGACAGTAATTCATAATGATAAGAATGAACTTATTTCCACTCGAACAGTTACTGGATGGCGAATGTGCATTGATTACAAGAAGCTAAATAAAGCCACTAGGAAGGATCATTTTCCTCTTCCTTTCATGGACCAGATGTTGGAGAGATTAGCAGGTCAAGCTTTTTATTGATTTCTAGATGGATATTCTGGATACAATCAAATTGTGGTAGATCCAAAAGACCAAGAGTAGACGACCTTTACTTGTCCTTTTGGTATCTTTGCCTATAGAAAGATGTCATTTGGATTATGTAATGCTCCAGCCACATTTCAAACGTGTATGCAGGCGATTTTTGCAGATCTCCTAGAAAAGTGCATTGAAGTCTTCATGGATGATTTTTCAGTCTTTGAAAATTCTTTCCAAAGGTGTTTGGCTAATTTGGATATTGTTCTTAAAAGATGTGTTCAGACAAATCTTGTTCTTAATTGGGAGAAATGTAATTTTATGGTAACCGAAGGAATTGTGCTGGGACATAAAATTTCTGCTAAAGGGATTGAGGTAGATAAAGCCAAAGTATAAGTCATTGAGAAACTGCCTCCACCAACAAATGTAAAGGGGATCAGGAGCTTTCTAGGTCATGCTGGATTTTATAGAAGATTCATTAAAGATTTCTCAAAAATTGCTAAACCATTGAGTAATCTTCTTATGAAGGATGCTCCTTTTGTGATGAATGAAGAATGTTTGAAAGCTTTTGACACATTGAAGAGCAAATTAGTGTGAGCTCCAGTAATTATAGCTCCAGATTGGAATAAAAATTTTTAGCTATTATGTGATGCAAGTGATTATGCAATAGGAGTCGTTCTTGGCCAGCGAAAAGAGCAGATTTTTCATCCAATTTATTATGCCAGCAAAGTTCTGAATAATGCTCAGTTGAATTATGCTACTACGGAGAAAGAATTCATAGTTATAGTGTATGCTCTAGAGAAATTTAGACCTTATCTTATTGGGTCTAAGGTGATTATTTATACAGATCATACAACTATCAAATATTTGTTGACAAAGCCAGATTCTAAGCCATGTTTGATTAGATGGGTACTACTCTTGCAAGAATTTGATGTGGAGATCCGTGATAAGAAAGGGAGTGAGAACTTGATTGCTAATCATTTGTCACGGTTAGTCAACAAGGAGGTCACTAGCAAGGAATCAGAGATCTGGGAATCTTTTTCAGATGAAGCACTCATGTATATTCAGCAGAGGCCATGGTTTGCTGATATGGCTAATTTCAAAGCTGCAAGGGTTACGCCAGAAGATTTAACTTGGCAACAAAGAAAGAAATTTTTGCATGATGCCAAGCAGTTTGTCTGGGATGATCCTTATTTGTTCAAGATTAGAGTAGATAATCTTTTGAGGAGATGTGTGACAAATGAAGAAGTAGAAGGAATTCTCTGGCATTGTCATGATTCACCTTATGGGGGACATTTTAATGGAGAAAGAACAGCAACAAAAGTTCTCCAATTAGGTTTTTATTGGCCAACTCTATTTAAAGATGCTCATAATCATGCTAGAAATTGTGATAAGTGTCAAAGAGCAGGGACGATTACTAGACGTCATGAGATGCCATTACAGGGCATTTTAGAGGTTGAGGTTTTTGATTGTTGGGGTATTGACTTTGTGGGACCCTTTCCTCCATCTTTCAACAATGAATATATATTGGTAGCAGTGGATTATGCGAGTAAATGGGTGGAAGCATTAGCTTGTCCTAAATATGATGCTAGCACGGTAATTAAATTTTTGAAGAAGCAGATATTTTCACGTTTTGGAACTCCAAGAGTGCTAATGAGTGATGGGGGATCTCATTTTTGCAATTATCAGCTAGGAAAAGTACTCAAAAATTATGGAGTGAGACATAAGGTAGCTGCACCTTATCATCCACAAACCAATGGACAAGCTGAGGTATCTAACAGAGAGATAAAAAGGATCCTGGAAAAACTGTTACTTCATCAAGAAAGGATTGGTCATTAAAACTGGATGATGCTCTTTGGGCTTATAGGACGGCAATGAAGACATCCATGGGATTATCACCTTTTCAATTAGTCTATGGGAAAGCATGTCATTTGCCAGTAGAGTTGGAGCGTAAAGCTTTGTGGGCTTTAAAATTCTTGAATTTTGATCCGTATGAAACTCAAAGCACACGTAGAAGGCAGATTCTGGAGCTTGAAGAAATGCGGTTACATGCATATGATTCATCCAAGGCTTATAACGATAAGATGAAATTTTATCATGACAGGAAGCTGGTGAATAAAGTCTTTAATCTAGGGCAACAGGTACTATTATTCAAATCAAGATTAAAGATATTCCCTAGGAAATTGAAGACAAAATGGTCAGGACCATTTGTAGTAAAAGGAGTGCATCCACATGGAGCAATCGAAATATTTAATCCAGCTGCTGATGATCCACAGAAAAGTTGGGTAGTGAATGGTCAACGTCTCAAGCCTTATCTAGGGGGAGAAGTGCAACACTTGTCCGCAATGATGTAGTTGGTTGATCCTTGAAATTTTGGGTCAGGATCGTGATGTTAAACAAGCGCTTACTGGGAGGCAACCCAGTGTTCTGAACTTATTTGTTTTTTTTTTAGAATAAGGTTTGATGTACTCAATTGGAAACTTTATCTGTTATGATGGTTTGCTTATGATTGTTGTTTGATAAGTAATGCTTGATGATGCTTTGATGTTAATTGATGTTGAGATTGTGCACATTACATGCTTATACAGGTGATTCACAAGCTTTGTGAACAAATGCATGATGTTGTGATTGTGATTATGATACTAAGTAGGATGTGTATGTCGAATGTGAATGAGCTTATATGTGAGGTTTTTAGCTCCAGAGTTTTTGTGATTAAATGCTATTACTTTGAAAGCATGAATGATTTTGCCCAGGTTTTCTATGATTGAATCAATTGCTTGGTTGCATCATATGATCAAGGCCATTTGTTGGTTACCCTTTTATTAGCCAAATGCATGTTTAGCCCACAAAAGACAGCACTATGTGTTCTATCCTTTGAACCCTTAGCCTTGAACATGATTTGAAAACCCCTTGTGCAAAGCTTTACCTTGAGTTAAGTGGAAAATATTTTGTGGTATTGATAAGTGTTCAAGTTTGGGGTTGTTGAGAAGTTATGTAAGGGAAATTGAAAGCATTGAGCTAAGAGCTTAGATCTGTGAAAAAGGAAAGAAAAAATAAAGAAAGAAAAGAAGAAAAAGCAAAGCTCAATGCAAAAGAAAGTTGGGAATAAATAAGAATGATTGTGTCTATATGATTCTTTTAACTCAAGGGCTTTGTGATATAGAAAAACCAATTTTCTTGTTAGCCCAGCCACATTATAAGCCATTGAAAAGTTCTTGTGATGATGCATGCTTGTGAATGTATTTGATTATGGTTAAATGAAAGGCAAAGTCAATTCATGTGACATGGTGATAGTAGAGTGAATGAGTGATTACCTTTTATACACTTGTGTGTTTGAGTGAAACACTTTATCTAGTGAGGAAAGATTCCATGAGCACATGAACATCCATGCTTAGTTGATTGATCATTCATGAAAAATAGCATTTGTTGGATATTAGGTGATTGTGTGAACACTAAAGCATGTGCATGTCTTGATTGAAGTCTTTGTCATGAGCTTAATTGAAGTACTTATTTATCTTGAAAAGAGGATTTTTGAATAGAGTGAACCATTGTATTGATTGGTAGAAGATTGAGTTACATCTTGTTTGCTTGAGGACAAGCAAAGTTCTAAGTTTGGGGTTGTGATAACAGTTGAAAAACTGTTATTTTCATGCTTAAATTTGATACTAAAAGCAACCTTTAACACTTACAAACTAGCTTGGAATCATGCTTTTGTTCATATTTTTAGAAATAAGAGAGCTGGCTAGGTTTATGCTTGATTTCAGTGTTTTATGCAGGTTTTAAGGTGAATTTGGTGAAAGAAGTGAAGAAGGACAGAGATGGGATCAGAAAAGGACTCAAAATGTGCAAAAGAAGAGAAGCCGCAAGTATCGCTCAGCGCCAGTTTACAGCTGAGCGGCACTCAAGAACACCCATTGGCTCCGCTGAGGGGTGAAAGTGCAGCTGAGGGGAGAATTGACTACGCGCTGGTACTGTTGAGCGGTGGTCTTTTGGGCTTAGGCCCACTTTTCTGTAATATTTCGAATAGTATATAAGCTTTAGGACTTCCTAGGGTTAGTATCTTTGGCTGGAGACGAAGCAAACACTCACTTTTCCACCCCTTGGAGGAAGATCTTAGATGCTCAGGCTACCTACTCATCTTTCTAGGGTTGTATCTTTCATTCTTTCATTATTGTTCATCTAGTTTCACCATGAATATGGTGAGCTAAACCTTGTGTTGTTGTTGGGGAATCAATGAAATCTTGTGAAGCTCTCATATATGGAATTTGTGTTTAAACATCTTATTTGAGATACATGCTTTCTTTCATCATTAGTTAGGGTTTTTCCTCTTTGCTCAAAGCATGCATTGATTAACTCATTCGATGTCATGATTATTGGTTTTGTCGATATGGGAACGTATGGGGAAATCTAGATCTGGGGAAATTCTCCCAATAGCATATTGCCTAGACATAGGGATATGAGAATTGGTTGCCTTTAAGCTTCTGTGCTTCAGAATTAATTATTAGGGATGCTAGGAATTGTATCAACTCGTAATTAAGAATAGGCTTTCTTGCAAGGTACTTTAGAGAGTGGCATTAACATTGATGAAAAGAATGATGACTTCCTAAAAGTATGTGAGAGTGGATAAGATGAAATTGATTACGCCAACAACATACTCATCCATATAATTCATTAAGTGTTTGTGTTCCTCTTTTCCATTGATCAAAACTCATGCATACATGTTTACTTATTGTGTTTTGCATTTGAAACCTATAACCAATTGTTCACAAGTCTTAAATAATCAAGAAATCATATAACTAACTAGGCCGTGAGTCCTTTGGGAGAATGATACTTGGTCTTACCGAGTTTATTACTTGATACGATTCGGTCACACTTGCCGAGGGTTAAACAAGTTTTTGGCGCCGTTTTTCGGTGTTCATAAATTTGTCATCAAATGTGCACATTATATGCTAAGATACAGGTGGTTCACAGGCTTTGTGAACAAATGCATGATGTTGTGATTGTGATTATGATGCTAAGCAGGATGTGTATGTGGAATGGTTAAATGAGCCTATATGTGAGGTTTTTGAGATCTAGAGCTTTGATTGAATGCTATTACATTGAAAGCATGAATGACTTTGCCTAGGTTTTCTATGATTGAATCACTTGCTTGTATGTGTCATATGATCAGGGCCATTTGTTGGTAACCCTTTTTAGCCAAAATGCATGATTCTAGCCCAATAAAAGAGAACATTGTGTTCTATCCTTTGAACCCTTAGCCTTGAACATGATTAGAAAATCCTTTTTGAAAAAGCTTTACCTTGAGTTAAGTTGAAGATGTATTGTGGTATTGATAAATGATCAAGTTTGGGGTTGATGGTAAGTCTAGAAAGGGAAAATAACAAGCATTGAGCCAAGAGCTAAGCATGTGAAAATAGAAAGAAAAAGGAAGAAAAGAAAGAAAAAGAGAAAGGCTCAATGGAAAAGAAAGTTGGAAAGAAGGAAGAATGGTTATGTTTAGATGATTCACTTGACTCAAGGATTTTGTGATCTAGAAAAACCAATTTTCTTGTTAGCCCAGCCACATTATAAGCCATAGAAAAGTCCTTGTGATGACACTTACTTGTGAATTTGTTTGAGTGTGGTTAAATGAAATGCAAAGTTAATTCATGTGACACTGTGATAGTAGAGTGAATGAGTGACCTCTTATACACTTGTGTGTTTGAGTGAAACACTTTTTCTGGTGAGGACAAATTCCATGAGCACATAATTTCATCTATGCTTAATTGATTGATCATTCATGAGAATAGCATTTGTTGGATATTATGGGATTATGTGAACACTAAAGCATGTGTGCATCTTAACTAAATTCTTTGTGATGAGCTGATTTGAGTATTTACTTGTCTTGAGAAAAGAAGTTTTGAATGTGGTGAACCATTGTATGGATTGGTGGAAGATTGAGTTACATCTTGTTTGTTTGACGACAAGAAAAGTTCTAAGTTTGGGGTTGTGATAACAGTTGAAAAACTGTTATTGTTATACTTAAATTTGACCTTAAAGACAACCTTTATGACTTAGAAACTAGCTTGGAATTATGTTTTTGTTGAAGTTTTGAAAATAAGAGAGTTAGACAAGTTTTATGCTTGATTTCTTTGTTTTTGCAGGTTTTAAGATGAATTGAGTGAAAGAAGTGAAGGAGCTAGTAGTTTGATTCAGAAAAGGAAGAAAAAGTGCATAAAAGGAAGAAGCCACAAGTACCGCTCAGCGCCATTTATCGCTGAGCGGCAATTTGAAGTCCCACAGTCACGTTTGAGGGGAAAAGCTGCAGCTGAGCGGCAGAATAGAAGTCACGCACTTACCACTGAGCAGTATTTACCGCTGAGCGACATTCTTATGGGCTTGGGCTTACTTTTTTGTAATATTTAGAAGTCTATATAAGGCTTTAGTCTTCCTAGGGTTAGTATCTTTGGCTGGAACGAAGCAGAAACACATTCTTTCACCCCTTTGAGGAGGATTTTGGATGCTACAGCTCCTTTCTCACCTTTCTAGGGTTTTATCTTTCACTCTTTCATTGCATTTCATCTAGTTTGACCATGAATATAGTGAACTAAAATTCTTTTGTTGTTGGGGAATCAATGTAATCCTTTTGAAACTCTCATGTATTGAATTTGTTCTTTAATATATATGCTTTCTTTCATTAATTGTTAGGGTTTTTCTCCTTTGCTTAATGCTTGCATTGTTTAACTCATTCATAGCATGATAATTTATTTTGTCGATATGGACACATACGGGAAAATCTAGATCTGGGGAATCTCTCCAAACAGTAGTATAAACCTAGACATAGATCTAGATTTCCCCGTATGTGTCCATATCGACAAAACTAATAATCATGACATCGAATAAGTTAAACAATGCATGATTTGAGCAAAGAGGAAAAACCCTAACAATTAATAAAAGAAAGCATGTATCTTATAAAAGATCTTGAAGAACAAATTCAATACATGAGAGTTTCAAAAGGATTACATTGACTCCCCAACAACAATAAAAATTTAGTTCTCCATCGTCATGGAAGAACTAGATGAACAATGGAATGAAAGAATGGAAGAGATAGAAAAACCCGAGAAAGAGAAGAGGAGAGTTGTCACCATCTCTAATTCTACCCCCAAGGGGTGAAAAGTGTGTTTCTACTTCGTTCCAACCAAAGATGACTGACCTAGGTTAACTAAAACCTTATATAATATTCTAAAAAATACAGAAAAGTAGGCCCAAGCCCAGAAAAGTGGCGCTCCGCAGTAGTAGCGCGTGATCAATTCCTCCCCTCAGCGGCATTTCTCCCCTCAGCGGTGCCAACGGGTCTTTGAGAGTGCCGCTCAACAGTGATTGGCGTTGAGCAGTACTTGAGATTTCTCTTCTTTTGCACTTTTTGTGTCCTTTTCTGATTCCATCTCTGTTCCACTTCACTTCTTTCATCAAATTCATCTCAAAACCTGTAAAAAATAAGAAAATTAAGCATAAAACCTGTCCAACTCTCTTATTTCCAAAAACATAAGCAAAAACTTGATTTCAAGCTAGTTTCAAAGTCTTAAAGGTTGCTTTTGATATCAATTTTAAGCATAAAAATAACAGTTTTTCAACTGTTATCAGCCGCCACCACATCCTCCTAGAGTTCATAGGAGGGGACCACCACCAGCACATGCGTAGCCTCAGGATGCAGAGCCTTTTCATATGAGGGACATGTATATGTCCCTGATGGAGTCTAGGATACAGGCATTGCATAAAGGGCAGGTGGCCACTACAGAGATGATTATAGGGATGTATGATACACCCTTAGACGGTAGTGAACGATGGACGAGTTTAACACTGTGGTGGGATGGCCAGAGGATCAGGCAAAGGCTAGTGGAGCTGGAGCAGCTGAAGTTTCGACCATGGAGGATGATGATGAAGATGATGATTATGAAGATGGTGATGAAGAAGAGGAAGATGATGATGAGGAGGGGGACTCAGATGATAGTAGAGAATGATGATAACATTTACTGATGAATGCTATTTGCAGTAGAACAGGATGTTTCTTATCTTTGTTTGTGAAATTTATTTTGCTTCTGTTTTTAGAATAGGTGCTGATGTACTCAGTTTGAGACTTATATCTGATGTGATGGTTTGATTTTAATTTGTGTGTGATGAGTATTGCTTGATGATGCTTTGATATTGATTGATGTTGAAATGTTGCACAAGATGCTGATATACAGGTGGTTATTCACAAACTGTGTGAACAGATGCATGATGTTATGATTGTGATTATGATGCTAAGCAGGATGTGTATTTGGTGTATGTGGAACATTGAATTAGCTTATATGTGAGGTTTTGAACTCCAGAGTATTTGTTGTGAATGATTGCTATTCTTTTGAAAGCATGAATGATTTTGCCTAGGTTTCTATGATTGAACTACTTGCTTGCTTGTGTCATATGATCAAGGCCATTTTTTATTACCCCTTTTCTTAGCTAATGTATGATTTTAGCCCAAATGATAACAGTTGAAAAACTGTTATTTTCATGCTTAAAATTGACACAAAAAGCAACCTTTACACTTAGAAACTAGCTTGAAATCATGCTTTTATCCATATTTTCATAAATAAGTTAGCTGGACAGGTTTATGCTTGATTTTAGTGTTTTTGTGCAGGTTTTAAGGTGAATTTAGTGAAAGAAGTGAAGAAGGAGAGAGATGGAATCCGAAAAGTCAACCAGAAACCAGAAAAGTCAACCAGTCAACCAGAAAAGTCAACCAGTCAACCAAAAAGTCAACCAGTCAACCAGTCAACCAGAATACGAAAAAAGTCAACCAGACGAGTTTTGGGCCAGTTTTATGCGATTTTATGATCTGTTTGGGCCTGGACCCGTTTTCTATTATTTTTATGTCCTATTTAAAGACCTAGATGTCTTAGGGTTGGTATCTTTGGCAGAAACAAAGCAAACACTCTCTCTTCCACCCCTTTGAAGGAGGATCTTGGATGCTCAGGCTACCTCTTCACCTTTCTAGGGTTTTATCTTTCATTCTTTCATTATTGTTCATCTAGGTTCACCATGAATATGGTGAACTAAACCTTGTATGTTTGTTGGGGAATCAATGTAATCTTTTGAAGCTCTCATATATGGAATTTGTGCTTGCATCTTAATCTAAGATTTATGCTTTCTTTCATCATTAGTTAGGGTTTTTCCTCTTTGCTTAATGCTTGCTTTGTTTAACTCATTCAATGCATGATTATTGATTTTGTCGATACGGGAACGTACGGGGAAGTCTAGATCCAGGGAATTTCTCCCAATAAGTATATTGGTTGCCTTAAGCTCCTGTGCTAAATAAACTAATTATTAGGAATGCTAGGAATCGTATGAACTCGTAATTAGGGAGAAGCCTTCTTGAAAGGTAATTTAGAGAGTGGCATTAACAATGATGAATTGAATGTTGAATTCCTAAAATATATGAGAGTGGATAAGATGAATTTGATAAACCCCAACAACATATTCATTCATATAATCCATTGAAAGTGTTTGTATTTTGTTTAAGCCATTGATCAACCTCATGCATACATGTTTATTTTCGTCTTTTGCATAGTAAAATCCAATTATTTTGTTCTTAAGTCTTAGCTAATCAACAAATCACATAACTAAACTAGGCCGTGAGTCCTTTGGGAGAACGATACTTGGTCTTACCGAGTTTATTACTTGAAACGATTCGGTCATACTTGCCGATTGTTCAACAAGTTTGTGACATCATATTTTGGTGATCATAAATTTGTCCATCAAGTTTTTGGCGCCGTTGCCGAGGACTCTGGTTTAACTGGTTAATTTGTGTGATTATTGATTATCTTTGACTTTAATTTTGAATTTCTGTTTTTATTTTCTGTTTTTATTTTTTCGGTTTTTATTTGATTTGGTTTTATTTTATTTGATTTTATTTGATTTTATTTGATTTTATTTTATTTGATTTTATTTTATTTTATTTTATTTTATTTTATTTTATTTTATCTTATTTGATTTGATATTATTTTATTTGATTAGGTTAGATTTTATTTGATTTGATTAGATTAGATTTTATTTTATTTGATTTGATTGGATTAGATTAGATTTTATTTTATTTTATTTTATTTTATATTATTTTATCTTATCCTCTGAATCTTTTATCTTCTGAATCTATATCTTCTCCTATATCTTTTTGTGCTAACAAATCTTTTCTATGGTTTTGTTTTCTTGTGCATGCAGGAAGCAATTAGAACAAGGAGCAAGAAAACAACAGAACCTCTGCTTGAAGGTCTAGACGAGAGTAGACGGAGGAGAAGAATCCGAACATCTAGAGAACTTTTCCCTTCTCCAGAAACTCTCTTACAATCATCACCACAAGGTTCTGTTCATAGCACAGAAATACGGAGAACAACAATGTTAGAAGAACTCTTGCTGACTACACCAATATAGCTGGACCTCAGCACTTTAACAGTATAGCTAGACCTAGAGTCAATGCAGCTAATATGGAGGTCAAACCAGCACTGATTCAACTGGTGAAAAGCAACCAATTTAATGGGTTATCTCATGAAAACCCATATGAGCACCTCACTACCTTCAATGAGATTTGCAACACAATCAAGATTAATGGGGTGCCAGACGAAGCTATCAAACTTAGCTTGTTTCCTTTCTCATTGGGAGGCAATGCTAAGCTTTGGTTGAATTCTTTCCCAGAAGAAAGTTTCACAGAGTGGGAAGCAGTGGTCACAAAATTTTTAAACAAGTACTTCCCACAATCTAAGGTGACAAAAGGCAAGCAAGAGCTTTCTTCATTTAAGCAGGGTATGGAAGAATCACTGGGGCATGCATGGGACAGATACAAAAGCTTGCTAAGAAAAACACCCACGCATGGCTTTGAAGATCAGGAAGTAGTCTTAACTTTCCTTGGAGGGCTTGGTTCACAAACCAAGATGATGTTGGACGCCTCAGCAGGAGGCAATATTAAATGGAAAACTCCAGAGGAAGCAACAGAGATTATAGAAAACATGGCTACTAGTGATAATGAGCTACACAATGAGAGAGGAGCTCCTATGCAAAAAGGAGTCCTCCAATTACAGACACATGATGCCCTGCTAGCTCAAAACAAAATTCTAACTCAACAGCTGGAGACTCTGACCAAAACTCTTGCACAATTACTCAAAGAGTTGAAAACTGTTGCACAGGTACAAACCCAGTTGTGCGAATTATGTGGAGGCGACCATATCAAAGGTCAATGTGCCTTTCCAGTTGAAGCCGTAGAGGATGTAAACTACATGACCAATCAGTATCGTCAAGGAAGCTACAATCAGGGGTGGAAACCACACCCAAGTATTGGTCAAGGGCAAACTGGGCAAGCTGGTCAATATAATAAGCAGCAGTAGCAACCCACCTTATGGCAACAATTATCTATGCTTAATGAAAGATCCATGAGGATGGAGGAAACTCTTAGCAATTTCATACAGAAAACTGAGTCTACCCAAAAGAGCACTGAAGCTGCTATCAAAAATTTGGAGATTCAGATGGGGCAGATCACCAAACAGGTGGAAGAAAGGCCAAATAGAAATTTTGGGGCTAATACTGAGGTTAACCCCAGAGAAGAGTGCAAGGTGGTAGAGAGTGTTGATGATGAGAAAGTTGAGTTAGATACAGAAGAGAGAAGAGAAATAGAGAGCAAAAGCACTTTTCCTTTTCCAATCCATCAAGGGAAACAACTAGACTTCACAGAATTATTCAAAATGGTGGATAATGATGCACTTTGGGAACAGATTCTACAACAGATTACGGTTTACACTAAATCTAATGAAGAAATCTCTACAAAGAAAAGACGTAGAGATGATGAGGCAAAGGAGTGTATAACTGTTAAAAAAGAGTCATTCCCTCCTAAAGCAACAGATCCAGGCAATTTTTCTATCCCTTGTACCATAGGGAAGAAAAAGGTGAAGAAAGCTCTCCTTGATTTAGGTTCAAGTGTTAACTTGATACCTTATTCTTTACTGGAGCAAATCGGCAATGTTAAAGTGAAACCTGTAAAGGTTAATCTAGTAATGGCCGATGGATCTTCAAAGGAGCCATGTGGGATTGCAGAGGACATTATAGTTTGTGTTGGCAAACTTCAGTTCTTGGCAGACTTTGTGGTGATGAAGATGGAGACAGAGAAGATACCTATCATACTTGGAAGACCGTTTATGAAAATGGCCAGAGCTATCATTAATGTAAATGAAGGTATAGTAGTGCTCCAGGACAGAGAGGAGAGAGTGGTTGTAGACGTCTTCAAAGATGAGACGCAAGCACAGGAGGATGAAGCTAGTTATAAAGCTGCATTTCAAGATGCACCCGTGACTAGCCATAAAGATGAAAATCTCAAGGTTGCAGGTAACCATTGTTTGTTGTTTCCAGTACACAAGGAAGAAAAGATTGGAAGAGGAGGAGAAATTCCTGGTGACTGGGAGAAAAGAAGATTCCAAATTGGCACACCTGTAAGAATCAAGAACAAGTTGTGGGTTGTGAAGGGCTTTAAAGAGAAGGAGATGATAGAGATAGAGTCTCCACATTCTAGAAGGACCAAAACAGTTCACAGGAAACAGCTGAGGAGTTGGTGGAATGACAACATCAACTATAAAGAAGGAACTTGAGCTTTACTGGGTCAAGCTAATGACGTTAAAAGAGCGCTTGCTGGGAGGCAACCCAGTGATTTTAGAACTTTTAAATTTTACTTTGGTTTGTAATCTTTAAATTTGTTGAACATTATATTGCTGAACATAGCATCTACTGAAGGATGTTAGTTGGATATAGTATCTACTGAAGGATACTAAGTGTGTAACACCTACTGATGGGTGTTGATGAGAAAATTTTGCACCTACTGATGGGTGTTGGTAAGTTTTAAACACCTACTGATGGGTGTTGGTGGACTTTGGGTCAGGCTCGTGACGTTAAATAAGCGCTACCTGGGAGGTAACCTAGTTGATTGATTGTTTTTGTTTGTTTCATTTTAGTTGCATAATAGGGTTTGCATAAGTATTCTAAACATTGAATTGCAGGGAACCATTGAGGGGCATGTTTAGGAGGCACTTAGGTTAAGAAAAGAAGGAGAAGAGCACTTCACGAAAGTGCCGCTGAGCGGTAAAACAACCGCTGAGCGGTACTATCGCAGATTGGCTTTGGTTGCCCCTTAGCGGGACCCGAGCCCATTAGGGTATTTTTATACCCTAAGCTGCGTTTTGGTTTCTCTTTTCAGACTCTTCTCTGCACACACACTCCTACATACCTTTTCAATGGTTCTCTACAACTTTTCCCTCATCCCTTTTTAGAAAATCTCCCTTCCACTCACTTGCTCACTAGTTTTCCATCTAAGTTTGGGGTTGGGAGAAAGCATCATTGAAGGGGCTGATTTCTTCATTGTGGTTTACTAATGCTTAACAATGTATCTTTTGGTTTTGTGAATTATGTTTGATGCAGGGATGACCTCCTCATCGAGCAAAAAGAATCAAGACTAGAAGATCAAAGAAGAGGAAGATACAGAGGACAGCTCAGATTGATGAGGAGCTGAGATAGCATTTACGGATGAATGCTATCATATGCTTATGTTTTTGTTGGTTTAAGTTTTCTAAACTTATTTATTTTTTGTTTTAGATTAGGGTTTGATGTACTCTATTGGAAACATGGTTTGTTATGATGGTTTGTTATTAACTGTGATTGTTTGATAAGTAATGCTTGATGATGCTTATTGATTGATTGATGTTGAGAAGATGTGCACATTAAAATGCTTATACAGGTGATTCACAAGCTTTGTGAACAAATGCAGGATATCATGATTGTGGTTGTGAGATTAAGCAGGATGTGTATGTCAAATGTGAATGAGCTTACATGTGAGGTTTTGAGCTCCAGAGTTGTTATGTTTGAATGCTATTACTTTGAAAGCATGAATGATTTTGCCCAGGTTTTCTATGATTGAATCAATTGCTTGTTTTGCATCATATGATCAAGGCCGTTTGTTGGAACCCTTTTTATTGGCCAGATTCATAAAGTTAGCCCACTAAAAGAGAACACTTTGTGTTCTATCCTTTGAACCCTTAGCCTTGAACATACACTGAAAACCCTTGATTGAAAATCTTTACCTTGAGTTAAATAGAAGATCTTGTGTGGTATTGATAAAGGTTCAAGTTTGGGGTTGTTGGAAAAACATGAAAAAGGAAAAGCATTGAGCTAAGAGCTAAAAAGTAAGAATATGCAAAGAAAAAGAAAAAAAGAAAAGAAAAGAAAAAGAAGCAAAGCTCAATGCAAATGCAAAGGCAAGTTGGGAAAAATAAGAATAATTGTGTTGTTATGATTATCTTAACTCAAGGATTTTGTGATCCAGAAAAACCAATTTTCTTGTTAGCCCAGCCACATTATAAGCCATTGAAAAGTCCTTGTGATGATGCATGCTTGTGAATGTTTTTGATTGTGGTCAAATGAAAGGCAAAGTTGATTCATGTAACATTGTGATAGTGGAGTGAATGAGTGAAACACTTTACCTCTTATACACTTGTGTGTTGAGTGAAACACTTTACCTAGTGAGGAAATATTCCATAAGCACATGAACATCCATGCTTAATTGATTGATCATTTATGAAAAATAGCATTTGTTGGAATTTAAATGACTTTGTGAACACTAAAGCATGTGCACATCTTGATTGAACTCTTGGTCATAAGTTTGAGTGAAGTTGTTACTTATCTTGAAAAAGAGGATTTTTGAATGAGTGAACCATCATATGAATTGGTTGAAGATTGAGTTACATCTTGTTTGCTTGAGGACAAGCAAAGTTCTAAGTTTGGGGTTGTGATAACAGTTGAAAAACTGTTATTTTCATGCTTAAAATTGACACAAAAAGCAACCTTTACACTTAGAAACTAGCTTGAAATCATGCTTTTATCCATATTTTCATAAATAAGAGAGCTGGACAGGTTTATGCTTGATTTTAGTGTTTTTGTGCAGGTTTTAAGGTGAATTTAGTGAAAGAAGTGAAGAAGGAGAGAGATGGAATCAAAAAAGTCAACCAGAAACCAGAAAAGTCAACCAGTCAACTAGAAAAGTCAACCAGTCAACCAAAAAGTCAACCAGTCAACCAGAATACGAAAAAAGTCAACCAGACGAGTTTTGGGCCAGTTTTATGCGATTTTATGATCTGTTTGGGCCTGGACCCGTTTTCTATTATTTTTATGTCCTATTTAAAGACCTAGATGTCTTAGGGTTGGTATCTTTGGCAGAAACAAAGCAAACACTCTCTCTTCCACCCCTTTGAAGGAGGATCTTGGATGCTCAGGCTACCTCTTCACCTTTCTAGGGTTTTATCTTTCATTCTTTCATTATTGTTCATCTAGGTTCACCATGAATATGGTGAACTAAACCTTGTATGTTTGTTGGGGAATCAATGTAATCTTTTGAAGCTCTCATATATGGAATTTGTGCTTGCATCTTAATCTAAGATTTATGCTTTCTTTCATCATTAGTTAGGGTTTTTCCTCTTTGCTTAATGCTTGCTTTGTTTAACTCATTCAATGCATGATTATTGATTTTGTCGATACGGGAACGTACGGGGAAGTCTAGATCCAGGGAATTTCTCCCAATAAGTATATTGGTTGCCTTAAGCTCCTGTGCTAAATAAACTAATTATTAGGAATGCTAGGAATCGTATGAACTCGTAATTAGGGAGAAGCCTTCTTGAAAGGTAATTTAGAGAGTGGCATTAACAATGATGAATTGAATGTTGAATTCCTAAAATATATGAGAGTGGATAAGATGAATTTGATAAACCCCAACAACATATTCATTCATAAAATCCATTGAAAGTGTTTGTATTTTGTTTAAGCCATTGATCAACCTCATGCATACATGTTTATTTTCGTCTTTTGCATAGTAAAATCCAATTATTTTGTTCTTAAGTCTTAGCTAATCAACAAATCACATAACTAAACTAGGCCGTGAGTCCTTTGGGAGAACGATACTTGGTCTTACCGAGTTTATTACTTGAAACGATTCGGTCATACTTGCCGATTGTTCAACAAGTTTGTGACATCATATTTTGGTGATCATAAATTTGTCCATCATCTACCCTTTTTGAACCTTAAGCCTTAAGCAGATTATAAAAATCCTTTGTGAAAATCTTTACCTTGACTTAAGTTGAGAATCATGGTGTGGTATTAATAAAGGTTCAAGTTTGGGGTTGATTGGGAGAATTGAAAAGGAAATTAATGAAAAGCATTGAGCTAAGTATTCAGCAAGTATGAAAAAGAGAAAAGAAAATAAAATGCAAAGAAAGAAAAGCTCAATGCAAAAAGGGGAAAGTTGGGAATGAGTGAGATTGGTTCGTCTAAAGAAAGATTGTATTTGAATGATAAATTTATGAATGATTCTCTTAACTCAAGGATTTTGTGATCTTGAAAAACCATTTTTTCTTCTTAGCTCAGCCACGTTACAAGCTATGGAAAGTCCTTGTGATGATACTTGTCTGTGAGTATGTTTGATTATGGTAAATGAAAAGCAATTTTGTTCTATGTGACATTGGGATAAGTAGAGTGAAGGAGTGACCTCTATATACACCTGTGTGATTGAGTGAAACACTTTTTATGTGGAGGAATAGTTCCATGAATACATGATTACATTTATGCTTAGTTAATTGATCATTCATGAGAATAACATCTGTTGGATATTATGTGATTATGTGAACACCATGATGAGTGATTTTAATCAAGGCATTTGTACATCTTGACTGAATTTTGTTTAATGAGCTGATTTGAGTAATTACTTGTCTTGGAAGAAAGAATTTTGGAATGTGCTGAACCATTGTATTGATTGGTGGAAGATTGAGTTATATCTTGTTTGCTTGACGACAAGCAAAGTTCTAAGTTTGGGGTTGTGATAACGGTTGAAATACCGTTATTTTTGTACTTAATTTTGATATTAAAAACACCCTTTATGACTTAGAAACTAGCTTGAAATCATGCTTTTGCTTAAGTTGTGAGAATAAGAGAGTTGAAGGTGGTATTATTGGTTTTATGCTTGGTTTTCCTTGTTTTAACAGGAATTAATGTGAATTGGATGAAGAAGTTGAAGGAGCAAGGAGTTGGAGTCAGGAAAGGCTGGAAAAGTAGCATATAGAAGAATCGCAGATAGCGTAGAGCGTCATTTTGGGGCGCTGAGCACCAATTTCTTCTATCTCACGCCTGAGCACCACCGCTGAGTGTCAGTTTAGTGTTGTAATCACTGTCTCACGCCTGAGCGCCACCGCTGAGCGTCAATTTAGTGCCGCAACCACCGTTGGGCTCCCTTTTGGGGCGCCGACGACGTGGGCTTGGACCTGTTTTATGTTATTTTTATGAACTATTTAAGGTTTTGGACGACCTAGAGATTGTAACTTTTGGCAGAAAGAGGCGTAGAAACACTCCTTTCATCTCTCAAACGCGGATTTTGGATGTGGAAACTTCGATCTTCAACTTTTAGGGTTTTATCTTTCATTCTTTTCCATATTTTCATCTAGTTTCGCCATGTCTATGGTGAACTAAACCTCAATTGTTGTTGGAGAAACAATGTAATCCTTTGAAACTCTCATGTATTGAATTGATTTATATTATAAATTCTTTACTTCATTAATTGTTAGGGTGTTTCCTCTACGCTCTATGCATGCTTTTTTTAACTCATTCAATTGCATGATTATTGATGTTGTCGATATGGAAACATCTAGGGAAATCTAGAACTGGGGAAATTCTCCCAAAAGCAATATTACCTAGACATAAGAATAGGAGGGTTGGTTGCCTTTAAGCTTCTGTGTGAATGTAATGCATAATTAATTGTTGGGGATACAAGACATTGTGATATAGTAATTAAGAGTAGGCTTTCTTCACCGAGCCATCGGGTTTAAGGTAAATTAGAAAGTGGCATTAACATTAATGAAGAAGATGAATTCATAAATACATGAGAGTGCATATGATAAGTCGAAACCCCAACAACATAATCATTCCATATTTTATACACCAATCACCTGTGCATTCTTCAAGTCAATTGATCAACACTTGCATTCATATTTATTTTCTGCATTATAAACACCATGATCTTGTTTACAAGCCTTAATTAATCAAGAACCCACATGAATGTCTAGGTCGTGAGTCTCTTGGGAAACGATACTTGGTCTTACCATTTATTATTACTTGATACGATTCGGTACACTTTTCGGAGTGTTAACATCATGCAAGGCGATTCTATTTTTGCATGGGTCTAGAACCTCTCTTCCTTGGTTCTTGGTTCAATTGAGGTTCTAAGGTTGGTCTCTAATCACCAATCTGTTATTTGTAGGTGTTCTTAGAAATTCCTTCCGTTGCAAGAAATCTACAGAGCATTTTGGTGTGAGTTTTTGAACTAACGGTTAGCTGGAGTATATTCTGTTCTAAAGTTTGTCTATATGTAAATTATGACTTGCTAGGATTGCTAATTGGTTGAAATATGTTTTAGAAATAGGTGTTAGTAGTTTGGTGATGTTTTTGGATGGTTTTTGGTGCAAATTTGGGGTCTTAAGTAGTGAAATTTTGATGGGAATGTTCTCAGACAAATTTGAGTAGTTGGGTTCTGTAATGAAGTCAATTGTGACTTGTTCTGATCCCTAAGTTGCACATTTATGAGCTGAAAATCCTAGAATTCATTTTGGGTCTATAAGTTGATATTTGGGCAATGTTAGAGTGGAATCTTGGAAACAATCACTTAAAAATGGGTTTAGGATGGTCTAGATACAATTGGTTAAGTATAAGTGAGTGTATAACACGATCTAGGAGGGTTAGAAGTTAGGAAAAATATATCAATTTGGTCAAAAGTGGTTTTAGGTGCAAATTCTACAGTTTTTGTGTTGTAGAATAATGCAAACTCGTTGAGCGAGTGGAGTCGCTGAGTGAGAGGTTAAAGGTCTGGACCACTGTTTCTGGATTGGCCTAACAAGTTGAGTCACTGAGCGAGTGGTTGAGGGGTCTAGACAACTGTCTATGTATTCGCCTAGCGAGTTGGGTTGCTGAACGAGTGGTTGAGGGTCTGGACAATTGTTTGTGTATTCGCCTAACGAGTTGGGTCGTTGAGCGAGAGGTTGAGGTCTGGGATCACTGTCATTTTTTTTGCATAGCGACCTAGGTCGCTGAGCGAGAGGTTGGGGGTTCTTGGCCATTGTTTGTTCGTTCGCAGAGCGAGTCGGATCGTTGAGCAAGAGGTTGAGAGGTCTGGACCACTGTCTTTGTATTCGCACAACAAGTGGTGTTGCTGAGCAAAAAGACTCTTTGGTCACCCAGCGAGATGAGTCGTTGAACAACTAATCCAGGGTTTCTTAGTATTTTTATTCTTTTGTATAATTTTCTGATAATCTTGGGTATGTTTGATTCTTTGAATGGTTTACGATTTCTTTTGTTCTTATATAATATGAAATGTGTTTGGATTGGAATTCAAGGGATAAATAATGGTTTCAAAGTTGTGAAAAGAGTTCCAAGAAGGAATCTCTTATTGGTGGTTTTATGGGAAACTAGTATAAATTGTAAGAAGCCGATATGATGGTTATCTTGAACCTCTAATGATCATTTGTGCTCAATTAGAAAGTGATGAGTCATGTCGTGAGAGGAGCAGGAGGTCCTAACCCGAGGGTCTTTCTTCATGGTGGCAAATGGCGTTTTAAAGACTAACCTTGTGTGGAAACTTTGAGTGGGTCAGTTTTTGACCACACAGGTGCAGAACTATTCATGGCTTGACAGTTATAATATATAGTAAAAGGTTTGGCCAAGCCTGAGTCAGTATGTTTGAAGAGAAATAATGGGAAAATTGAAGTGTTTGAACTTGTCTATGGTATTTACTTTAACATGAATGGTCATTTTTCAACTAGCTTACCCTTCTTGCATGTTTCTTGGTTGTTTTGTTTTATGTGTATTATCTTTGGCGATGATCATTTTGTGGGTGTGAGCAGAGCAAGATGATGTGTCCGTCGAGCAAGCTTTAGGCGGAGGGGCTTCTAATGTATAGTGTTATTATAACTGTTTTCTTTATAGTGTGCTTATAGTTTCTTAGTGGACTTTTGATACACCAGTGTTGTACATAGTTTTGATACTAGTACATGTTGTATATAAAGTTAGATTTATAGTTTTCTTTGGATGACTGTAAACATGACTTTATACTCTTTATTCATCTTGTTAATTGATCTATCATATTAACTATGTGATGACTATTATATAGTTTCATGCTATATTTTGGAATGTTACAATTTTGATCTTAGTACCTTGTATATAAAGTTTGTTTTATAGTATGTTAAATGACTGTAAATTAACTTTATTGTTTTGTCTTTTAACTGATATACTTTATTAATTATGCGATAATTTTTTTATAGTTTTAATGTTATATAATTGAAGGTTTAATAGCCAATTTAGTCCCCACTTTGGTTGAAAAATCTCAATTTAGTCCCTCGTTATAAAAGTGTTTTGAATTAGTCCTAACTTTTAAAATAGTGGGTCAGATTGGTTCTTTCTGTTAAATATAAGTTAACAAAATTAATGGATGATGATGTGACACAACTTAAAGCTAACGAGGGACCAATCTAACACATCAGCTTTAAGCTGTGTCACATCATCATCCATTAATTTCGTTAACTTATATTTAACGAAAGGGACCAATCTGACCCACTATTTTAAAAGTTAGGACTAATGTAAAACACTTTTATAACGAGGGACTAAATTGAGATTTTTCAACCAAAGTGAGGACTAAATTGGCTATTAAACCTATAATTGAAATATTATATATATCCTCTCTTTTTTAAAAAATATTTAAAAAAAAAACAAATACTTTTAAGTGATTTTGAACTCTTACAAAATATTTTCATTCTTTTAAAAAGTACTTTATTTTATTGATTTTATTTCCTACCAAACCTCTTTTATTTATGTTCCACAAACTTAATTTCTTTTTACATATCCAATATTCCCCAAATTAAAAACAACTCATTTGATTATTAAAAAGAAATTTTAATCCAAGTCACATTTATTACACATGGCAAAAGATCATCCATATAAATTTAAACAATATACTTATAAAATTCCCTTCATCCCATCTTCTTACTTTTACTTTCATCAAAATCTACTTTTTTTTTTAATAAACAATAAATATAAATATTAGACATCAATATATAACTATATATATATATATATAATATAAATATATATATATAATATAAATATAATATATATATATATATATATAATCAAAATATAAAAGAGAGGTTAATAATTATATCTATCTCTAATAAATGAGAATTTAACTACTCATAAAGAAATATAGAACTATGCAAAAGTTCTTAGAATGGATATGTTCATAAGTTTTTTTGTTTTTATATGTTTCCTGTTCGAACTTACCACTAGTACAATTAGGGGAAATGGCACCGGTTATTTTCGTTGATAGGCACCGGTTCCTGAACTGAGCATATTCAGGCGAGGTAAAAAGTGGTAGACTTTATGCCTCGTTTCAAAATCGAGGCATAAAATGGTGCGATTAGGCCTTGGTTATTATTAGAACCGAAATTGTTTTCCTCCCTCTACTGCCTCGGTTGGAGCCTGAACCGAGGCAGTAGGGTCCTTTTTTTATTTTTTTTTTCTTCTTCTTTAGCTAGTCATATAATTTTTTTATTTATTTTCTCATATTTATATGCCTCGTTGGGTCTTATGCCTCTCCTCAAGCTCCTTGACAAAGTTAATAGCACCTCCAATTATAGAAGCTTCAATGGCTAACCAGACCAAACAAACAAAGAAAACAAAATTTTTTAGTACAAAGGAAGCCAGTAAGTAAAGTCAAATTCAATTTAAACACATAAAAAAACCAATCTTTTTTTCTTTTGATTCCAAAGCTTCGGTGTGAACGGTTCAAAAGATCCTTCTCAGATTCAATTCAACAAATCAAAACAAAATCTCACAAACCAAATGCAAAACTCTACTGAATCTTCTCCACCTTCAGTCGTACCGGTCACAGCTGCCTGAAACCTGAAGCAGCTACCCGAAGCGACGCTCATGAGCATCGTTCCTCGCCGCTGTGAATCGTGCCTCATAGCGTTCGCCGCAGAAGCTTCTGGATTTCGAAAGAGAAAAAGAAATCAAATCTGGAGAAAGAATACCTAAGGCGAAGGGATTTCGTCTCTTGTTAGGGTAAATTACCCCTTTCTTCTCCGTTATAGAGCCTCAGTCCCAGCATACTTATCATCGTCGCATCCGCCTCCGCCACCTCAATCGTCGCTGCCTCTGTCGCTTCTCCTCCTCCTCCGCCGCATCCTCCGCATTCGCCTCCGCGCCCTTCGCATCCGCCTCCGCCACAAGGCCCCCATCCCCGCGCTATTCTTCTCCGTTACAGAGCCCCAATCACAGCATTCTCATCATCATCGCTTCCTCCTCCGCCACCTCAATCGTTGTTGCCTCCGTCGCTTCTCCTCCTCCTCCGCCGCGCCCTCCGCATCCGCCTCGGCCATGCCGATATTCTCCTCCAGTCGCCGCATCTCATCGAAGATTGTCCACCACTGTCGTCGTTGCCTCAGTCATCGACATGCTGCCACTATTCACGTTCTCCTCCGTCACGCGCTGCTCTTCCTCTGCCGCCACCGACTACGCGATATGTCTCTCCTTCCTCTTCATCGCATGCTCTTTACGGAAACGGTGGCAGATTTGGGGCTGGCAGTGGTGTGGTTTAGTTGTGGGAGGAACCTGGGTGACCTTCGTGGGGGTAAGGAAGAAGCAGTGGAGGGAGAGAGGAAATGAGTAATGGAAGCAGAAATAAGTAGTAGGGTTTGAATAATGAAGCCTTCTCGTGGTGAGTAATGAAGCCAAGCTCTATTACCTTGGGTAGACCTCTGACCGAGGCATAAACACCCTTCTCGCAGGTACCAATGGGATTTGACAGACTGGACAGACTCTTAGGCCTCAGTTTCTGCGTAGAACCGAAGCACTATATCACTGTCAGACCAAAACTCAGTTTTGCAGAGGGTCAGATGACTTTTTTTACATAGTATTAGGCATCGGTTATGCTTTGATCCGAGGTAATATGCACTACATGCTTCGGTTCTACACAAATCGGGACATATAAGTTCATCTAAACTACGATACTGTCACCGCTTTCGGATATGTTTCGGTTTTGCTTTGACCGAGGCTTATTAGGCGAGTTAAAAAGCCTATCTTTTACTAGTGTCCAAAATGTATTCATATTTAAGATTTGAAGTTAATGAAAAAATATATTACATGAGTGTTATCAGAACTTGAACTTAGTATGTGAAATACTTTTGAACCATGTTTTATGGCTCTCTACCTAACCTACTTGTTGGATTGGGCTTAATTCTGAGACTTATTTATTACAAAATTTTGCTCTAGCTTTCTTTGTTTTATGGGATGGTTGAGCAATCTGTATTCATCTATCTACAAGGTCTCATGTTTATAAATTAGAACCAAGACAGTTTACATTTAAGTCTGAAATGAAACAGCAAACGAGTTGAATCCAAAGTCCAAAAGAAATTAAGTTTTTAAGTAGAAAAAGCCCATAACCTAATAATAAATAAAGAAAATAAACAGCTAAGATTTATACAACAATTGACGTGAGGTAAGCCGTGACAACATGAAAAGTTGACATACACACCTCGGTATTATGTCGTCAGCTACGCTACGTCATTTATTTTAGTCAACTCTTCTTCATTTTATGTCTTTTCCTTTTTTTTTTCTTTTTTTATTGTGTCTAACCACATGTTCTGGCATTGTACTAAGATAAAGATTTCGAAATTATTTTAAAAATAAGATTTTTCCATACAGATGACATTAAATATTAACTTTTATCAAACAAATTTATTGAATTAAACAACCTTTTTAGGCTAAAATAAATTAAAAGGTAACTTATTTACCTTATAAAACACAACCTAAGAACAAATGAAGTGTCGTGTTGGAAAAGTGCCAAAGTAGTGCAAGTTAACATTTTCAAAATTTGGAAACTTTGAAACTTAACATTTTGTGTCTTTGACTTGTACACTGCAAAAGGTTTTGTCTTAGATGAGATCATATATTATAAAAACTAAACTTCTAACATTTCACGTTCACAATTCAACAATCTGCGTACAATAATTTTCCTCCTCAAAATACCTATAAATATTATAATTTATGTTTTTTACGACTAAAAGAATAATTTAATATCAATAATCCAGCCAAACTTATATAAATATGATATTAAAAATCCTATTAATATAATTGATGAATAAAGCTAAGATATTACTTACTCTAAAAAGACTCATCATTGAACCTTTAAGTAGGTCCAAGCAACGTCTAGTTAGATCACATTTAGATCCAACTTGAACAATAGCATAATTTAAATTTAATATTTTAAGATATTTTAAAAATAACATCACACACAACGGTTAACTACAAAATCAAGTAAATAATTAAAATCGAAAATATATATAATAATAAGATAGAGTTATTTGGACGAGAAAAGAGAAGGATAAATTCCATTATACAAAAATAAGGTAGTGAGAGTTAAAATTTACTTTACAAACACAATTTTTTTTCTTTTATACTGACGTCATAAACATTAAAATATCCACAAAAATTATAAATTTTTTTTTTATTCATCCGACACTAAGCATTTATTCGTCTAGTCGCACGGCAAGTCAATATGTTTTTCAAACCCGAGGAACTCGGTCGGTTGCAGATATTTTCTTTCCATAACTACTTTTAAAGATGCCATGATCTTAAAAAATAGAGAACTAAGATTTTTAAAACCCTATGATGTAAGCAGTGACTATATGAAAACTTGACAAACCGACGTAGGCACAATAATATGCACACCTCACTGCATGTCGTCACACCTTCTACGTCATCACTTCTCTCTTCTCATTTTACGTCTTTTCCTTTTTCTTTTCGATCTTTCTGTTTATCTAACCACTTTCTCATATCATTCTACTAAGACAAAATGTTTAGAAATTATACAAAAGAAAGAAAAAAAAGTTGATTTTATATGGATGACATTGGATATTAGCTTTCAGTTTTGATAATAAATATGAAGCCAAGATATTAATTTGAAATCTGATCATTCTATGACTTAAATCTTTATTTATTCTAGTTTAACTTTATTTCAAATAATGTGTCTTCTTAAAATTTATATCAATTATGAACGGGATTGTGTTGTATATAATTTTAATCATTCTACGTCATAAAAATATGACATTCGATGCTTTCGTTGAATTTCCTTCTGTTATTTTATGATACATAGATGTTTTATAATTATATAGTATTTGGTTATACTTTTTTAAATACATTATAATTTAATTTGATAAAAATAATTTCTCTAATTAAAATAGTTACTTTTAATTTGAATTAAATGAAAATTTTAAAATAAAATGAATATTTAATACAATAAAATCATAAAAGAAAAATTGTAAAAAAATAGTGAAAATTAACATGAGAACAAAAAAAAATTTTCAAATAACATTTTTTAAAAAATAGAAGTCAATAAAAAATATATATTTTGGATAAGCAAAATAGGTCGAGTTTAACTTGTATTTGTCGTTAAGCGTATTGAAATTACGTGTTAAATATAAATAAGTAAAGTAACAGGTGTTTTTATCAAAGAGTTTTATTAAACTGAACAGTCTTTTAAACGACTAAAACAAATTAAAAAGTAAATTATATATATATATATCAAAATGTGTTTGAGTATAAACTTTATTTTTCATAAATCAGTGAGGTGCTTATGAGTACTTCATCATTTTGAACGAAGACGGTTGGAATATTATTTTCTTTATTGAGATTATGTTTATTTATTTTTATCACTTTTCCTAATTATTTTAATTAAAATTTTATTATTATTTATTTATTTATTATTATTTATTTATTTATTATTATTATTAGTAGTATTATTGTTATTGTTATTATTATTATATATTGCTGATATATTTTGCTTTTTAAATTTTATCTTCTTAATAACTATATTTTAAATTTAAATAATTATTTATAATAAAAAAACTATTTTTCAGTTTTATCATTTTAGTAACTATTTTTTAATTCAAATAATTACTCTTTATAAAAAAAATTCTTTATTCTCTTATCATTTTAATAACAATTTTTTTAAAATTTAAATAATTATTCATAATAAAAAAATATTTACACAAATTACTGATAATATTTTTTATTTCAATAACTAAAATTTATTTTATCAAAAAAAATTATTTACACAATATTATTTATAATTAAAATTTATTTTATCTATATTCATATTTATAATTACATGCATTTTTTTAATTTTTTATTTTACCATTTTAATTACTATTTTTAAAATTTAAAATATTTATAAATATTTAAAAAACAATAAAAATCGTGTTTACGCTAATTATTATTATTTAGAGACGTCAAACAACTTCCTACGCTGAACTGAACATGTTCCAACGAGAACTCTATCCAACTTTTACGGAAAATAATTGCGTTGATAAAGTAGAAATATAATTGTGCTTGTAAGATCCGACCGTTTAAAAAGTAAAGTTTATATTAAAGAGAAAGAAGTTCAAGTTAATTATTATTTGAAATTATGAATTAAGGCACATAAGTATATATATATATATATATATATATATATATATATATATATATATATATATATATATATATATATATATATATATATATATTTTTACATTGGGTAGGTTTGTGTAATATCCCAAAAATATAGCATAAACCATATAATAGAATAATTACATTTGATAATATTTCAGTTCAGTCTTACAAAATAACAATATCGATCGTTCATGCATAACTAAAGAGGGAGGTGATCGAACTACCAAAATAAACTACTAACCGAACGTCCTACTGTTCGGCCTTAACTTCAACCAAATTTTCTTCTTCCAGCGCATCTTCCAACAGCGCGTCCCCTTCTGCTCACATCCACACAGATGATCATTGCAATGACAAGACGGACGTACAAAACAAGACACAACAGAAAATATAGGGTAAGGTTATGTAATTTAATTCATGCATAACATACCTTTCACAAAATCAAACAAACAAGAGAATTCATAGTTCGTTCATACAAAAACCTAAAATACTAGACTGACCGTCTGGACTGTATGAAACTTGTGTAACTACAGGCGTTTGTGCACCCGGGTGATGTAGTAACTGGAATGCTCTCATCAGCTATCACCCGAGGTTAGCCCTATCTGTCCAAAGTACCCCTAAGGACTAGGACCTCTTGTCGTTCCCACACATGACCTACTCTCCTCTACATGAAGACGAGCACTCACGGAACATCAGGATGAACAGCCAGCTTGGCATGCCCACAGTCATACTTTACCAAATCCAATATTCATACATGAGTCGTTCCTCCCCGGAACGCTCGTCCATAAACCACAACCTTTCCATATCTCGTTTTCTTCATATTTCTTTAATAATCATCTCAATTAACCATTTCACACAAAGATTCGTTCGGATACAATTTACCGAACGTTCAATCCTGACTCAGAACGAGACTGAACAATTGGAGAGAGACCGAGAGGTCTCTAGTTCCAGAATGAATTTAGAACAAGAAGTTTACTATCGGTTTGAGAAAGAAACCGAATACAATCACACATCATGAGAAACGAGTAGAACGAACGTAAATTACGAAATGAGCCAATTAGATGAACTGACTCTTAAGAGCTTTAACCGAAAATCTAAAAGACCACACTCGGCACTAAAACTCTAGGTCGAAGCCAATGGACACAGACACTCCAAGAGATTCAAAGAATAATACGTAGAGGAATTCCCATGAATAAACCGAGCGTTTATGAAAACTTAGATTAATTAGATTTAGTATCAAGAAATACGAATGTCAGTTAAAGACTGAACACTATAGTGAGCGAACCCTAGTGGCTTGAACGAACGCTCATATTAGCAAATTTAGTTTAAGGAGATAGAACGAATGGCTGGTGTAAGACCAAACACTTACTTAGGACGAACACTTGGTATAATACCAGGTGCTACTAAACTTATATAAAAGAGGCTTGATAAATATACTAAGAAACTATTAGATTAGTATTTAAGAATAACTAAAATATACAATTTTACATATATATATATATATATATATATATATATATATATATATATATATATATATATCTACGTAAATTCATAACAGGATATTAAGAAAGAACTATGCTTGGTCGAACGCTCAAGCACGGTATTTCGAAATGCAAACGCTCGTACTCGACTAGGATTCTTCCCAAATGAAAGAATCCAATTCTAACCAAGTTCACTCAGAAAACCGAACGGTCGAAGACTGTTCAGTAACGAACATACACTATCTTAGGAGAATTTCATATTCAGAATTCATATATAATTAATTTCATTTCTTAACGTATTACTTCATCACTTTACACATTCATAGCATAATCAATTTTTCATACTTCATATAGTTCAAACATCTCAACTATCATACAACATATTCATTCATTCAATCCAACGAACACGCATACATCACATAATCATACAAATTAAATTAAATAAGCTTCCCTTACCTTGGAGCGTGAACGAACGTCCTAAAGACAAAATACGTTTCGCCTGACTGGATTTCCTTCTACCCTTACGTTCCACAACTCTTTAAACTAACCAAACAGCCAAAAAAACCAAAAGTGGTTCAGACAAGATAACAGCATGCAACCGGTACTTGGTTTGCATGTACCAGAGAACGAACGGCTAAGGATAAGGAACTTACCAGTTTCAGAACTCGAAATTGTTCGGTTCAATTTGAAGCTTGGGACGCCGGGAGTGCTCCTACGGTGCCTGAACGGTGATCGGAGAAGAGAAAGGGTGAGTTTTGGTAGAGAGAAGGGAGAGCTTCTAGAGAGAAGGAGGAGAAAAATGAGAATTTCAGAGTTTGGGAAGAAGGGTGCATGCAGAAGAGAGTGGGACGAAAGTTTCAGAAAAAATCAGTTTTCTTTCCATGTCAAAACGAACGTCCGCTCATCTGGCGACACCTGTCTTCCACTATCTGATTTCTAATCCTCGTTGTTTGACACCTGGCGTTCGTGCAGAGGGTTTTTGGGTGTGTTTTAATGAGGTCTAATAGTTTGTGTTATTAATATTGTCAATGACAATATGTTATTGGCGTTGTTTGTTTGTAATGTGAAATTAGTATGGTATTGTAAATCGAAATTGAGAACAATTGGATATGTATATGATAAAATAGGACATTTAGATGTTTAAAATGATTTAGAAATGCAGTTGTTAATGATTTAAGATTTGAATTTGTATTTATTCTTAGATATTGAGTTGTTCATTCTAACTGGAAGACTCTTACAAATATTAATCTTAATAGTAATAGTTTTTTCTTCTTATTATTATTAATAACAAATTTTTATAAGTAGAAACAAAATTAATGGGTTTAAAATAAAATAAAGTGGTAAGTTGGTAGCTTAGATGATAATTATGCCTCTGATAGTAGGGACATGGGTTTAGTAAAGAAATTTTCGGTGCTTACACTAGTACAAAAATTGCTTTTTAACTCGCGCTATAGGCATCGGTTTAGGAAAAACCGAAGTATATCAAAACGCAGTGGCATTTTTGTAGTTTAGGTGAACTTATACGCCTCGGTTCAAGGGAACCCGAAACATATAAGTAATATTACCTCGGTTCATAGCAAAACCGAGGCCTAAAAGTTGTCTGACACGTCTGACTACAGTGAGCCTATGGTTTCAGTTCAGTAAGAACCAGTGTAAATCCATGTTTATGTCTCGGTTTAGGCGGAAACCGAGGCATATAGCTATTTCATTTTTTTTAGGACTATATGTCTCGGTGGAGAGTGAACCGGTGCCAAAAAAAATTACCTTAGATATGATGTTTCATTTCTCATTTCCCATTTCACGTTTCACTTTCACTTTCCCTCGTCCCCTCCCTCCTCTCCAGCAACCCCTCCCTCCTCTCCTGCAACCTCCCATTCTCAAGTCCCCTCTCCCTCAACTCCATCATTCTCTCACTAGACCAGATGGCTTCTCCCTCTGCATCCCCAGGACGGTGCGGCGATGGTGCGACGAGGCGAACCGAGACGAGATTTGACGAGACGAGGCGAGACGAGACGGTGCTGCGACGGTGCGGCGAGGACAGATCTCGCGATGGTGCGACGAGGACAGATCTCGCGACGGTGCGGCAAGGCGAGACGGTGCGACGAGGCGAGATGGCTCGCGACGGTGCGGTGAGGCGAGAAAGCTCTGACGGCGCGGGGAGGCGAGAGAGAACGCGACGGCGCAGCGAGGGAGCTCGCGACGGTGCGGCGAGAGCCCGCGACGGTGCGGCGGGAGCTCGCGACGGTGTGCGAGACAGCCCGCGACGGCGGCTGCAATGGCGGAAACCCTTTTCTGCGTTTTTTGGTTTTTGATTTTTGGTTTTTGGTTCTGTTTCTTTGCAGGTGGATGGCTCAATGGATCTCTGATTTTTTGTTTCTGGTTTGGATATCTGATTTTGGTTTGGATCTCCCGTCTGCTCTCTCTGCTTCCTATTCCCCCTTCTTCTGAGTTTGACAAATTTTGTTCAAAGACCATGGATATGAAAAACATTGCAGACAAGAGAAAGAAGTTTAACCACAAAAAGAAAATAAACAAACATAAGAACACTGATCTCGGTTGAAAATAAAAAAATTAAAAAACTCTACTGCCTCGGTTGTCTGTGAACCGAGTCAGAATCTGAATCCTTTTGATTCGGTTCAGGACCGAGCCAAAAAATCCATTTTTTTTACCTCGTCTGAATATGCACCGGTTGTAAAACCGGTGTCTTTAAGTGAAAATAACCGAGGCGGTATACCTTAATTGTACTAGTGTTAATAAATTAAGTATTCGCAAACAAACAATTTTAAGTGAAAAAATAAAATAAAATAAATAATAATAATAATAATAATAATAATAATAATAATAATAATAATAATAATAATAATAATAATAATAATATGTGGCATAGAACCAAATATAGCCCATAAATAGGCAAAGGAACCCTCTACCGAAGTTAAATCTTTGACCGAATGAGAAATCCTGGAAAAGAAGTAGGGGCTAACTTTTTTCTTTATGTATAATAAAGGTATATTTTAGGTTTATGATTTTGAATAAATAAAATATTAGCATGTTAGAATTTAGTAAATGTAGTTATCTGTTTATTTGGATGGGTTTTGGTTTTTTTTTTACTATATTTTTCTTTGTTTTTAATTTTTTTATTTATCTTAGTAAAATTTCAATATTTCTTTCATTTACTATTATATTAAGTTGAAATTTTGATACGTGATTCTTAAAATATATTACTCCACTTTAACTGCTCGAATTTTTAATATGTCGTCTGTAATTAGAGGAATGAATTTTGTAATTTTGAGTAAATTGATCACCATTTTATTTTTATCTCTAAGTTATTCGGTAAAACCTCAATCTTTGCTTTGTTTACCATTAGATTAAGCTGAAATTTTTATATATGATTCCTAAGAAATATTAATTTACTTTTGGCAGTCAAAGTATTAATTTGAGGTCTCTGATTAGAGGAATTCATTTCGGATTTTTGAGTAACCTGATTAATATTGTATGTTTGTCCTTAAGTTATCTCGATAAAACTTCAATTCTCACTTCGTTTACCGTTAGATTGACCTAAAATTTTGATATGTAGTTCATAAGACATATTAATTCATCTTGACACTAGTGCAATCAAGGGAAATGGCACCGGTTATTCTCGCTTATAGGCACCGGTTCTGCAACAGAGGCATATACAGGCGAGGTAGAAAGGGATAAGCTTAATGTCTCGGTTCTGAACCGAGTCAAAAAGGGATCGGTTTTCGCCTCGATTCCTTCTGAACTGAGGCAGTATCTCAGACTAAAATGCCTCGGTTGGGACATTAATCGAGGCAGTAGAGTATTTTTTATTTTATTTTTTTAACCAATCGGTTTCGCCAGCTTTTTCGCCTCTCGCGAGACCGATCGGTTGTGACCTGCGTCCTCCTTTTCCTCCTCTCGCGAGACCTTTGTCGTACCACCTTTACCGGACCACCACAGGCCACCACGCGAGGTCTTCTTCTCTAACTGGTGCAACCATCAACAACCCTCACGGACCAAAACAGCTCGAACGGATCCCCAAAAAGAAATTCCCCAAACTCAAAACCCTAGAGAGCGGCACTGGTGCACTTGGCAGTGGCGACGGCGGCAGTGGTGCAACCTAGAGAGCAATGCAGGCAGCCTAAAAAGAAATGGAGGTGGATGCTTCGTTCACGAAATGCAGGCAGCGAGATGGAAGCACCGGCGAAGGCAACAGCGGCGACACCAATGACGCGACAACAATGGAGGTTGCAACAATGAACGCTAGTGCGACGAAGGATGACGAGAACAGAGGCGACGCGAGGGAGGAAAGGAGGCGGTTCGACAGCGGCCACGAAGGCGGGGCGAGAACAACGAAGGAGGCGCGACAAACGGGAAGGGGGAGGCACGAGCAGTGGGCAGCGCTGGAGAATAGTGTTTGCTTAGAGGAAGAAGAAAGATTGCGTGAAGAAAACTGTTCGCAAAAGTGGAGGTGTAGTGCTAGAAATGCTCTACTACCTCGACTGTTTGGTCAACCGAAGTCGTTCGGTCAACTACTGCCTCGATTTTGCAAAAAAGCGAGGTCGTTCGGTCTCTTCAGTCTATACATGACAGTGGCAGCAGAGGGATTTGCAGGGATGACAAGACTAAATGCCTCGGTTAGGCGCCCAACCGAGGGCGTTCGGTCAACTATTGTCTTGGTTCTACAAATAAGCAAGGTCGTTCGGTCTGTTCAGTCTGTACGTTAGTGGTAGAGAGGCTGTTCGGTCTCTTCAGTCATCGTGGTTGCAGAGGGATTTGCAGGGATAACGGGACTAAATGCCTCGGTTAGGCGCCCAAGCGAGGCTCTTTAGTCAACTACTGTCTCGGTTCTACAAACAAGTGAGGTCGTTCAGTCTGTACGTTAGTGGTAGAGAGGTCGTTCGGTTTCTTCAGTCATAGTGGCAACAAAGGGATTTGTAGGGATGACAGGACTAAATGCCTCGGTTAGGCGCCCAAGCGAGGCTGTTCAGTCAACTATTGTCTCGGTTCTGCAAACAAGCGAGGTCGTTCGGTCTATTTAGTATATACGTTAATGACAAAGAAGTTGTTCGGTCTCTTCAGTCACAGAGGCAACAGAGGGATTTGCAGGGATGACAAGACTAAATGCCTCTGTTAGGCGCCCAACCGAGGTCATTCGGTCAACTACTGCCTCGGTTCTGCAAACAAGCGAGGTCATTCGGTCTGTTCAGTTTGTACGTCGGTGACATAGAGGTCGTTCGGTCTATTCAGTTTGTATGTTAGTGGCAGGGATGACAGGACTAAAGGCCTCGGTTCTGCAAACAAGCGAAGTCGTTCAGTCTGTACAGTCTGATCAGGACTAAATGCTTCGGTTAGGCACTCAAGCCGAGGCCGTTCGGTCTCTTAGACAGGACTAAATGCCTCGGTTAGGCGTTCACTGAGACCGTTCGGTAAACTACTGCTTCGGTCACTCAAAAAACCGAGGTCGTTCGGTCTTTAAGTATCGGTTCGTTTATAACTGAGGTCGTTTGGTCTATAGGCTTCGGTTTTTCTGAAACCGAAGCGTCATGTGTGAGTTAAAATACGTTTTTTGTACTAGTGTGACCACTCAAATATTTAATTGGATGTTTGTGCTTAAAGGAAATAATTTAGCATTTTGGGTAGAGCTGAACCACTTAAATTATATTGTTAAATTATTTCGGTAAACCCTCAATTTCTATCCTAGTTAACTGTTGGATTAATTTTAAATTTAGATATGTAGTTCCTAAGACATATTGATTCATATTGTCTGCTCAGATTTTTAATTGGATGTCTTTATTAAGAGAAAATAGTTTTGTATTTCATACAGAACTCAACACCACCTTAATTATGTTTTTAGGTCATCTAGGTAAAATTAAGATTTATGTTTCATTAACAGTTGGATCAAACTAAAAATTTTACCGTATGTTCTGAACATATTGTTATTTACTTTGATCAGTCAGATCTTTAATTAAAGTCTTGTAGTTAGAATAAATTTTCCACATAATATTTCAATTATTTAGGTTGTTAATAACATTTGATCATATTGGGAGAAATCTTGAATGATTGTATCATTTATTTGTATGTATGGTTGTATCATTGAGTTGAAAACTATTCTATGTTAAACTACGAACATGAATTTCGATCAAATATGTATTGCATGATTAATTGGTTGATGAATGAACATGATATGAGATTGGCCAAGGGTCTCGTTGAGAGATTCTATGTTTGAAATGGATCAATGTATACATTGATGTTGGAAATCCTGTTGTTTGAGGTTATCTTGATACTCTAATCATAAAGTCTCAAGTAGAGAATGATGAATTATGTGGTGAGAGAGACAAGAGATCCTAGTCTATGTGCCGACTTTGGACATAATGTTAACGGGCTAATCTTGTGGATGACAGGGTGTACTGCATTGACAATGTCTAAGTAAAGAGCAGTGGAGACCCCACAGTGTATGACCTTCCGTGATTTCACATCAACATTTCATCTCAATGATTGAGTCTAGTATAATTGTTGCATGATAATATGATTATCGTTATATGTATTAAAATATTTATACATGTTTTATGAATGATTTTTTGCATGTTAGTTCATCTCTACTTTTTTGTGTTTGTGTAATATGTATAATGTGTGTTATACGAGAGTATATTTTAATAGAGATATAGTTCAAGACGTATAAGTACGAGGAAACACGCTAAGAGAACTTTTTTAAGAGTTTTTGGAAAACATCTGAAAAAATGTTTTACGTTATAAAATTTACAATTGATTCTAACACTACTGCATTAAAAGGATATAGCCTCGGTTATTTTGGGTTATAGACGCTGGTTCGGTAACCGGTGCATATCCAGACGAGGTAAAAAGGTTACCTCTTTTTGCCTCGGTTGTGACCCGAATCAAAAAATGATAGAATTTTGCCTCGGTTTTTGCTGAACCGAGTCAATATCTTGGATTCTACTGCCTCGTTTGAGACCTGAACCGAGGTAGTATAGTGAGTATAGTGTTTTTCGATTTTCCAATGTTCCAGCCCTTCCATCACATTAACTTATTATCATTTTCTCTGTTGCATCTTTCAATCTCAAACACTGTAAAACCACAACCAGAAAAAGAAAGCAAAATCTCACAACCAGAGAGGAAAATATCCAGAGAGGCTAAAATCATATTCAAATTCTTCATAAATATAACAGAATCATACAATATAAAAAAAACACAAAAAAAGAAAACACAAAAATGGAGCCAACAACGGCGACTTTGTTGAGCAACGGCGGTCCGACGACTGGCCTCGGCTCCAACGTGAGGTTGCGAACGGCACTTCCCCAGACGCGAATCCGCGAAGAGGCATCAGATCTGTAGATCTGAGATTGGAACGAGAGTCGGTTGGGACATTGGGGATCTCTGTTGCGGGTGAGCCGGGCCTTCAGATCTGTAGATCTGAGATTTTTCACCGTCAAAAGCCACCGCCAACAGCAACCGCTAACAGCCACCGCCAACAGTAACCGCCAACAGCCACCGCCAACAGCCACTGCTTCACTACAGAGACGGGGCCGCTTGCTCTTCACTCCAGAGATGGGGCCGCTTGCACAGGCGAGGTGGTGGTGGCTCCTTGTAGCAGCGGGGCAGCGCCGGGGCAGTGGCGGGGCCGCTTGCTCTTCGCTCCAGAGACGCAATGGCAGGTGAGGTGGAAGCTGCACTCGAGCCGTCGCCCAGGACGAGGTGGTGGTGGCTCCCGGCAGTGGCGGGGCAGCAGCGGGGCAGCGGCAGCGACACTTACAACAGCAGAAGCGAGATTGGAAGAGAGAAAAGCGAGCTTGGAACGAGAGAAGCGAGATTGGAACGAGAGAGAAGCTTCTAGGGAACGAGAAAAATAAAAGGAAAGTGAGAGAGCTTCTAGGGAACGAGAGAGAAGCGAGAAAAATAAAAGGAAGAAGAGAGAGCTCCTAGGTTTTCTCGTGCTTCAGTCCAAGTCCAAGCCCATATGCCTCGGTCCATTTGGTAACCGAGGCAGTAACTTTTTCACCTGAGGTATATACCTCGGTCTATTTTGTCAACCGAGTCAATATATCTTTTAGACACCGGTTATTTAATAACCGAAGCATATAATGATTTGAAAATTACAACTCTGCCACCGCGTCTGATACGCTTCGGTTCCAAAAAAACCGAGGCATAATGTACGAGTTAAAAATGAAATTTTGTACTAGTGTAAGTTTTGGATAAGAATGATATTTAGAATAAACAGGACTTCTATTCTTAAATTTAGATATTTTGATAAAATTGGGATGTTAGTGTAGAAAAGTATCAAAATTGTATGAACAGAATATTGTTGTTTAAACATTCAATTTATTATTCAAGTGAATTTTTTCGATCAAATTTGAATATTTTTATTAACTTTTTTATTTAATTAAGTGTTTAAATGATTTTTATTTGTCTTTATTTAATGTTATTGTCAATGAGATCACACGGTCACTATTTTCTTGTTTTTATTTAATTTATTAATTAACTTATATTTTTTCTTTAATCTCCTGCTATCAATTATTAAAATGAATTGACAAGTAGAAAATATTGAAAAAGAAAAAAGAATGAATGAATCAACAAATTGAAACAAACAGAGAAATAACAATCATTACAAATATACGAAATACTTAAAATTTAACTAATATATATCTATATATATTATTTATTTTTTCTCAAAAGTAGCCACAATACAAACAGAGTTTGGCGCAATAAAAACGTAGGAAAAGCCGGAAGAGAAACAGCGAAAAGTAGGTTGTGGTTGTGAGGTTGCCATTTTTTAGTTCAAGGATTTGCATCAAACAAGTGTGGCAATTGGCTGTCACCGTCAAACCTAATTTCTCTTTACTAACGAATATGATTCCAATATATGATTCCAATGAAATAGGACGATTTCTAAATCAATTATTCATCACACAAAAATTGACCCCCACATTTTCGTCGTATCTTTTCCTACATTGCCACAATTTATATATATATATATTCACGAAAATGACGTCTTGATACAAACGTGCCTCTAGCATATGAAAAATAAATAAATCATTTGATGTTATAAAATAAATAATAATGACAGTTATAAATATTTCGAATCTTAGTGCAAAAATTTGAAAAGCTAACATTTTTTACAATTTGTTTCTGCAACAAAAACGTGTGTGTATTAGAGAGTTTCGAGCATAAACACACTGAAGTCTCATAAAACCACGTGTTCGAAAATAAAGTTTTATGTTGCGTTTTTAGATAATTTTTTTAAAAAAAGTGAATGAATTTAAGATGAAATTTGTAAGTAATTTGACTAATATAATAGATAAAAAGAGTTTTAATATATAGAAAATGAATATTATAAAATTATCTTTTATATTAAAAGTAATATGATAATTTTTGGATGGATTAAAACTATTTATATAAAAAAATGTTAGTAAAAAATTTTAAAAAATAATAATAATAGTAATAAAAGAAATTAAAAGTTTAGATATAAATTATTATTATTTTTAAAATTATCTTCACATAATGTATTTGTTTTCAAATTAATAATAATTTAGAAAATAGTTTTTTAACATAAATCGGTTTACTACTTTACACAAACAGACATATAAATTGGTAAGTTAACCGATTCTTTCATCATATTTATAAGTACACAAAAATCGGTTATGAAATTAATTCTCCCTAACCCACAAACATCATTCACACATATGGTTATTGGGAACTCACACAGACAGAAATTAGATAAATTTGATGACCCGTAATAAATATATATTAGTAAAATGATATTATTCTCACAAATCTTCAAAACTTTGACAAAATAGAATTATGAAAGTCTCCCACAAATCCATTATCACAATTCTAAATTAGCACAATGAAACACCCAAAAAAACTTCAAATTTATCACTCCAAATTATCACCTACACTACATGTGAAAAGATCCCTGAAACTTCCATCATCTTGAAATTTGTCCATTCATAAAAGCTAATAAATCAAATCAATATAATCAAAACAGAAATAATAAATTTTAAAAAAAGATAAATTTTAGGAAAAACAATTGAATATTTGTCTTAGAAACGAAAGAAAATGAAACTCCACCAACTATGAAAGTTATTAAAAACATATACTGTTTATCGGAAATGAAACTCCACATAATGTCTTTTAAAAAATAAGTCTATTAAAAGAAATTAAAATATTTTGTAGAAAATAATAAAAAATTGCATAGCATTCAAATATTTTCTTCTGAATAAAATAGCTAATATAACATTAAAATTACCATATTAAATCCCCATTTATTAATAAATGATATCATCTCATTACTGTTTTCTTTCGTTCAGTCACGTCCCTCTGCTCCCTAACCCACACACTAATACTTTAATGAATATTGAAGTCCAGATGATCCATGATTACTTTTATCACTTTTATTTTATTTTATATAAATTCATTTATAAAGATAATTTATCAATATTTATTTTATTACTCTACACATTATGTTGATCAGTTTTTTTCCTCTGAATCTCAATTTCAAAGAATTTATACTCGTTGTTACATTTCGTAAATTATATGGTTTCGTAAATTGAGAAATATGGACCAACATATTAAACAGCCTAATCAATCTAGTAGGTGCAAATGTCGAGAAGTAATAACTAAAATTGAGAACTTCCCGACATATATAGGTTACTTAAATCATAACACGTGTTTAAATAACAATCAAAATAGGATTAGAGATATTGACTCATCTTCAAATATGCATGCAAAAAGTTCATTAAAAATAATACAAATATATTACATTAATTATGATTCTTAGATACTAAATTAGAACGTCAAAATATCACAGGAACATACGGACCCTATTAATAATTTTAGATTTCCGGTATCTGAATTTCATTAGATTAGTATTAGCTCTTATTCGTTAATGGTGATGTTAGTATCACAACAATCACCATACTTCCGTTTTATATAATAGTAAAACCTTGATTAATTGTTCAAAAATTAAAAAAGCTATTTTAGAATTATAGTGTATTTAAAATGATGAGATTATGTTATTTTAATAATAAAATATTTAAGTATAGATAGAAATTAATATTGTTATTTTGATATCACAATTATTTTTACTACTATTTCACACTATTCCTCACTACTACTTACTCTCTCTTTCTTTTACAAAAACAAAAGTTATCTTTTGTTAAGAATAATTTACTCCTATAAAATATAGTAGTCAAATAGGTCCAATAATATTATTTTATAAAAATTTTATAAATTTGTTTCATTATTTTATAATACATTAATTTTTCTAACAACAACTTCTCTAGAGTTATTTTATTTCTTTTTAAGTTATTTTATTCCTAGATTATCTGTTTGAAGAACCAAGATTGTAAGATTACTCTTGATAGTGAGTTTTTCAAGATCAATCAATGAATTTCTCAATTTGAGTAAGTTGGTTTTCTTTCCTTTTTCTAGGTTCAATTGGTTCTTTGTCTCCATGTAGGCCTATCTTGATTGCACGTGTCTTTATGGTCATCTATAAGATTTTTTATTGATCAATAATGACATACCTTACTCATGCTTGTAATATTCTCAGGGGCTGGTAGAGCTTTTTGTGCATTTGAAGTTGTTGTAGGTCTTTGAGTTATTTGCACTATTAGATAAATAAAACTAGTTATAACTATTCTAAATTTTAAATTGGTTCAATTGATTGATTGTATATTGACATTTGTGATTGTATGATAAATTGTTATTTTAGATGTATTGAATTTTTAAATTGCATTTTTGGTTATATGAATAAGTTTGAAACGAGTTGATTGCATATGTGATTGTTTGAATTGAGTTGAATTGGTATGTTTGTGCTATGAAAAGCAATGAAATGGAACTTAACAGGTCTAGATTTGCATAATTGAATAATTTCATTTTTTGCAATTATGCAAACTTGTTGGGTGAAGGACTACGTTGGTAGGCGACGTCAAAATCAAAGATCCCATTGACTTTGTGGCATTGGGTGTTTCTCGCTAAACGACTCCAAAGTTAGAGAGATCACTAAATTAGTGGTCATTGAGCGCATATGAACTTTGTTGTGCGAATTTTGGCAAATAAATTCATGAGAGCTCCAATGGTGCTCTCGTTGGACGCTTACTGAGCACGTTAGGCGATTTATTATGAGAATTATCCTAGTGCTAGTGTCATTGGGTGATGTTTCTAGCCGATGAACGAGTGAGTTTTTTTACATTACTCGATCAATGAGTAGGTGATATCACTAAACGAGACTATAAAATTTTTTAATCATTTCCATAATAAATGTTTTTTTTTTTAATTTGAGTTGTATGAGGATTGTAGGTAGCATATAGATATAAGGATGATAATATGTATGTTTGAAATATGATGAGATATGAACCGTGAGTATGATAGAATTTTCAAAGAAAAAGTCTTATGAAGTGTGTAATTAGGAAATGTAAAGTAAAAACTGAAATAAGAAGTTATTATGATATCCTACTAGTCATTCAAACTCATATAGTATTAAAATAAATGAATAATTAAAATAAAATATTAAATAATAACTAAAATAAGAAAATAAATAAATTTAAATTTTGATATTTTATTTCAATATGAAATATATACAGTATGACTGTCGGTCAAACATGGACCGAGCGATCAACACACCTTGATCCATTATGGAACGCTTGGTCTGTCGAACAGTCAAACCACAAACAAAATTAACAAAAAGAAGAGTGTTGCTCCCTCCACCACCATCAAATGCTCCCTGGACCACCCCATACCTTATAGTAAAACGGATGTCAACATCCGTTTCACCTTCAACGGATGTCAACATCCGTTTCACCTTCAACGGATGTCAACATCCGTTTCACCTTCAACGAATGTTGATATCTGTGAACGGATGTTGACATCCATATAATTGTTATTTTAGTTTATTGTTTTTATTTTGGATTTTATTTTAATAATGTTTTGTATTTGTATATATAAAAAAAACGAAAAAAGTTAAATGCTTTATAAAATTATTTAAAATATAATAAATTAATAAACTAAAAAAAACACATTGAACTCGTTTAAGTCTAAATAAAAAATATTTAAATAATCAATTAAATAATATTACATAATTAAAATAAAATAAAAATCAATTTAATTAAATTAATAATAATTAATTTAGTAAATAAAATAAAATTAATTTACATATAATTACGTAATATATTATAAAAAAACAAATAAATTTATATAATCTATAAATTAATTTAAAATATAATATTTTAATAATTTAAAAAAAAAACTTAAACGGATGTGACCACGCAGCGCATCCGTTTATTATAATTAATTAAAAAATAATATAATTTAATTAAATTAATAATTAATATTTATTTAAATAAAATAAAATTAATTTACGTAATACATTAAAAAAAAATTTAAATAATCTATAAATTAATTTAAAATATAATATTTTAATAAACTAAAAAAAAAAACTTGAATTGTAGGTGGCTTACCCGTTTATTATAATTAATTAAAAAATAATATAATTTAATTAAATTAATAATAATTATTTTATTAAATAAAATAAAATTAACTTATATATATAATTACGTAACAAATTTAAATAATATCTATATATTAATTTAAAATACAATAAATTAATTAAGACGGAAGTTGGTAGAAGAGTTGGCCTTGCCGTTTTCCAGACCAACAAAAAGTTGACATTACTCTATGATTATATTATAAGTGATTAGTAATTAAATTTAGTTAATTTAATTTAAATCTAAACTTAAATTCCAAATTAATGAGTCTTAGTTTAAATAAATTGTTTTCATAAATTCTCAATTTTAAAGTTTTTATTTTTATAAATGGCTATATTCATCAAAAGTTTGATTTTTTAAATCACTATATGTGTCTTTATGAAATATTTTACCGTAGTATTTTATCACAATATGTTCTTGTTATTTTTTATTTATCTATTGTTTTCGCAACATTATCATATTATTTCAAGTTAACATAAATCAAATTGTGAACAAATACACAACAAAATCTATTTCATTTATTTCTTGGACTAACAAATATATATATATATATATATATATATATATATATATATATATATATATATATATATATATATATATATATATATATATATATCACTCGTAATAAGATATATAGAAACCTTATTTATAGGCTTTGTCGAAGTTATTTCTTCAACATCTTTATCATGCTTCCCATTTATTCTTTACAATAACGTGTCCATAAATCAGCTAGTTATATCTTAGTTACACTAGTGCAGTCAAAGAAAACGACAACGATTACTTTCGCTTATAGGCAGCGGTTCCTGAACCGAGACATATACAGACGATGTTAAAAGTCTACTCCTTTTTATTTCTGTTCTGAACTGAGAAAAAAAGGGATATGATTTTGCCTCAGTTCATATGTAATACTTTGAACACAAATAACATAAAACTAACCGCGAAATGTTGTTAGACTTCGTGAAAGAAGAGATTAATGGATACTTGAGGAAGAAGATGAACTCGCTGACCACGAAAAAGCCTCAAGAAAAACGAAAATCAATCGGTCAAAACAAATGAAAAACAATGCAAATGAGAATCAAAACACTTTCGCAAGACATAACTGAGTAAAAACTAACCTTGTTTGTTGTTCGCACTCGTCCTCGAAGAAGAAAGTTCAAGCCAAAATGAAAGCGTGAAGAAACAGTGGCAATGTGTTATGTTTTTTACATTTTTTACAATACATAAGACATCGGCCACTAGGTAAATTCGACATCTTATTTAAATATAACGTCAAAGTTAATGCACTTCGACGTCGAACTTAAGGCACTTCAACGTCCTATAGTAGTAAATATTTAAACCAGCGAACCACTATTTTATTCTTTTGTTTCCTTCTAAACCACCAATAAGACGTCGAATGGCAAGGGGGGTTCGACATTTTATTAATCTGTAGAAGCCAAAGGGTCATTGTCCCTATATCAAAAGGCCTATAGCATCGAAAAGGCTTAGGGTTTGACGTCATTTCTCCCTCGAACCATACATTGAACGTTATGATTGTTTTATTACAGTGCAATTACCAACACAAGTTTGGATGTCGAATTCTATGGGGCTTCGACGTCCAGTTTGCTCAGAGAAAAGGAGTGGTTGAGAGCATTAATTATGTGTTGTTTCCAACGAAGTTATTCACGTCGACCTCTATGGGGCTTGGACGTTAAAGGCCTTAGGCTAGAGGGTAGTTGGGAGCTACAAAAGTAGTTTTGCTCCTCGAAGGGTTCTACAGATGCTCTCACTTTGTCATTAGGCACTTCTCTTCTTACTATTTTTCTTTCCTCTAGATTTCTGTTGTTTAAATTATTTTTCCCTTTAAATATGTTGATCATATTTGGATGATAAAGTTTTTAAATTTTCTTGAAGATTTTTTTTGCATCAGATATCAGATCATATGATTTGTTTCTGCGAAAAAAATCTTCAAAAAATTTGAAAAATATATCACCATACGAATTGGACATTGAATTGTCCACATATTCGACGTCAAATGGGTATGGAACATGGGCTATTGAAAGCCATAAGAAATCTAATAGTGATTCAGTCATAATAGATGTGCAGTTCCCCTACGATGGTTGCACGTGGAATTTGGCTGGCCTTGGATGTCAAACATGTTAGGGGTTAAGACAGTTGGGAGTCTTGGGAACCTTGCAGCAGTTAACGAAGGGTTTGACGTCGAACTATACAATATCTTCGACGTCAAAGGGAGCAAAGTCATAATAGTTGTGCAGTTTTTGCCTCGCTCCATGAAGGTTTCATGTCGACTACGATGGGGCTTCGTCGTCATTCCAGTAAGGGGGAATGGGAGTAGTTGAAGCGATAATAACTACAATTACCAAGATTATTTAACTGTTGGTTTTGACGTTGAACTTCTCTGGAGTTCGTCATCTATTTCTTGTCTACAAATACGTGATCGATAACTTTCTTTCTTTCAGAACTACTTCCTTGTTGAACATATTAGGATCCCTTTTTATGTTTTGCTGTAATTTTTTCTTTCTATAGATTTCATATCATCTCTCTTCTTTCAATTACAATTTTCATGACTTTAATTTCAAAGTGCCTATTCATCTTCAGTACTCAAATCTATATGATGCTACACTTTGGAATTGAAGTCAGATACTTGTTATTTGGAGAATATAAATGTGATGAAAAGTTACTCAAAGAGAAGTTTTCACGAAACTCAAACATGGTTCCCAATATGTGTAACGGTGAAAAAAATTTTAACAACTAAAATTTGATCTAAAGGGTGTCCATTGCACAGTTTAATGATATTTTTGGATGATTCATTTTTTAAGTTTTCTAGGAGTTGTTTTCTACCATCAGATTTCAGAGCAACTGATTCTATAGAAAACAACTTCAAGAAACTTAAAAATTGAATCATATATACAAATGGACGTTGAATGCTATACGAATTTGACGTTAATACAGTTTAGGATGTCGAAGAATGACATAGGCCAACGTCATATACCTTAGAGGATTTCAAAAAGAATTTTCAAAACACAGGGTAAAAAATGAAAACAAAACAAAAAGACATACATAATAAAAAAATAATAGGGAAAAAATGAAAACCAAACTAGTAAAAGAACCACGGGTTATGTAAAATAGAGAAGGATTTTGAAGTCCATATTTGTTAATTTTTTGCTCTTACTTTCTATCATACCTTCAAGCTTAAAAAAAACATTTCATAATGACGTTGAATCAAAGACAAAGAAATGCCTTACTTCTTTGAAGTTGAAGGAGTTAATAGAAAGCCAAAGAAAAAAAGTTATCAAAATGAAT